>NC_053022.1:318243111-318379576 GCF_003073215.2 Triticum urartu | reverse complement strand
ACGGGATGATGTGTTACAGAACGAGTAAAGAGACTTGCCGGTAACGAGATTGAACAAGGTATCGAGATACCGACGATCGAATCTCGGGCAAGTATCGTACCGATAGACAAAGGGAATTGTATACGAGATTGATTGAATCCTTGACATTGTGGCTCATCCGATGAGATCATCGTGGAACATGTAGGAGCCAACATGGGTATCCAGATCCCGCTGTTGGTTATTTACCAGAGTGTTGTCTTGGCCATGTCTGCATGACTCCCGAACACGTAGGGTCTACACACTTAAGGTTCGATAACGCTAGGGTTATAGGGAAAGTATGTACGCAGTTACCGAATGTTGTTTGGAGTCCCGGATGAGATCCCGGATGTCACGAGGAGTTCCGGAATGGTCCGGAGGTAAAGATTGATATATAGTAAGTATGGTTTTGGCCACCGGAAGTGTTCCGGGTATCACCGGCAGTGTACCGGGACCACCGGAGGGGTCCGGGGGTCCACCGGGAGGGGCCACGGGCCTCGGAGGCATACATGGGCCAATATTGGGAAGGGACCATCCCCTAGGTGGGCTGGGGCGCCTCCCACCAAGGCCCAAGGCGCCTCCAAGAGGGGAGGGGGCAAACCCTAGGGCAGATGGGCCCTAAGGCCCACCCCAGGTGCGCCTCCCCCTCTCCCCCTTGTGGCCGCCACCCTAGATGGGATCTAGGGCTGCCGCACCCCTTGGGTGGGAACCCTAGGTGGGGGCGCAGCCCTCCCTCTCCCCTATATATAGTGGAGGCAAAGGGGCAGCCCAACACACGATTCGATTTCCCTGTTGGAGCAGCCCTACCCCTCTCCCTCCTCGTCTCTCATAGTGCTTGGCGAAGCCCTGCTGGAGTCCCGCGCTCCTCCACCACCACCACGCCGTCGTGTTGCTGCTGGACGGAGTCTTCCCAAACCTCTCCTTCTCCCCTTGCTGGATCGAGGCGTAGGAGACGTCATCGGGATGCACGTGTGTTGAACGCGGAGGCGCCGTTGTTCGGCGCTTAGATCGGAATCAACTGCGATCTGAATCGCTATGAGTACGACTCCTTCATCCACGTTCTTGCAACGCTTCCGCTTAGCGATCTACAAGGGTATGTAGATGCACTCCCCTTCCCCTCGTTGCTAGATTACTCCATAGATTGATCTTGGTGATGCGTAGAAAATTTTAAATTTCTGCTACGATCCCCTACAGTGGTTTCAGAGCTAGGTCTATGCGTAGTTTCTATGCACGAGTAGAACACAAGTTGTTGTGGGCATCGATTTTTTTCAATTTACTTGCCGTTACTAGTCTTATCTTGATTCGGCGGCATCGTGGGATGAAGCGGCCCGGACCGACCTTACACGTACTCTTACGTGAGACAGGTTCCACCGACTGACATGCACTAGTTGCATAAGGTGGCTGGCGGGTGTCTGTCTCTCCCACTTTAGTTGAATCGGATTCGATGAAAAGGGTCCTTATGAAGGGTAAATAGAAATTGGCATATCACGTTGTGGTTTTGGCATAGGTAAGAAACGTTCTTGCTAGAAACCTATAGCAGCCACGTAAAAACTTGCAACAACAATTAGAGGACGTCTAACTTGTTTTTGTAGCATATGCCTTGTGATGTGATATGGCCAAAAGGATGTGATGAATGATATATGTGATGTATGAGATTGATCATGTTCTTGTAATAGGAATCACGACTTGCATGTCGATGAGTATGACAACCGGCAGGAGCCATAGGAGTTATCTTAATTTATTTATAACCTGCGTGTCAACATAAACGTCATGTAATTACTTTACTTTATTGCTAAAGCGTTAGCCATAGTAGTAGAAGTAATAGATGACGAGACAACTTCAAGAAGACACGATGATGGAGATCATGGTGTCATGCCGGTGACAACGATGATCATGGAGCCCCGAAGATGGAGATCAAAAGGAGCAAAATGATATTGGCCATATCATGTCACTATTTGATTGGATGTGATGTTTATCATGTTTTACATCTTATTTGCTTAGAACGATGGTAGCTTAAATAAGATGATCCCTCACTAAAATTTCAAGAAAAGTGTTCCCCCTAACTGTGCACCGTTGCGAAGGTTCGTTGTTTCGAAGCACCACGTGATGATCGGGTGTGATAGATTCTAACATTCGAATACAACGGGTGTTGATGAGCCTAGCATGTACAGACATGGCCTCGGAACACGGAAGACCGAAAGGTCGAGCATGAGTCGTATAGAAGATACGATCAACATGAAGATGTTCACCGATGTTGACTAGTTCGTCTCACGTGATGATCGTACACGGTCTAGTTGACTCGGATCATGTTTCACTTAGATGACTAGAGGGATGTCTATCTGAGTGGGAGTTCATTAAATAATTTGATTAGATGAACTCAATTATCATGAACATAGTCTAAATTGTCTTTGCAAATATGTTGTAGATAAATAGCTCACGTTGTTGCTCCCTATTTCAATACGTTCCTAGAGAAAGGCCAAGTTGAAAGATATTGTAAGCAATGATGCGGACTGGGTCCGTAGTCCGAGGAGTGTCCTCACTGCTACACAGAAGGCTTACGTCTTTGATGCACCGCTCGATGTGCAAACCCCTACAACGTCATTTGTGGATGTTGTGAACACCTGACAGACACATCCTGATGACTAGTTGATAGTTTAGTGCACCATACTTTATGGCTTAGAATCGGGATTCCAATGACGTTTTGAACGCCATAAGACATATGAGATGTTCCAAGAGCTGAAATTGGGATTTCAGGCTCATGCCCATGTTGGGAGGTATGAGACCTCTGACAAGTTCTTTTGCCAACAAGATGGAGGAGAATAGCTCAGCTAGTGAGCATGTGCTCAGAATGTCTGGGTGCTACAATCACTTGAATCAAGTGGGAGTTAAACTTCCAGATAAGATAGTGATTGATAGAGTTCTCTAGCCACTATCACTAAGCCACTAGATCTTCGTGGTGAACTATGACATGCAAGGGATGGAGTTAATCCCGGAGCTGTTCGCAGTGCTTAAGACCACAAAAGGTAGAAATCAAGAAGGAGCATCAAGTGTTGATGGTTTAACAAGACCACTGGTTTCAAGAAGGGCAAGGGCTAGAAGGGAAACTTCATGGATGGCAAACCAGTTGCCGCTCCAGTGAAGGAACCCAAGGTTGAACCCAAACCCGAGACTAAGTGCTTCTATTGTAAGGGGAACGGTCACTGGTAGCGGAATTACCCCAAATGCATGGTAGATAAGAAGGCTGGCAACTTCAACAGAGTATATACGTGTTATTAATGTGTACCTCACTAGTACTCCTGGTAGCACCTGGGTATTGGATACCGGTTCAGTTGCTATTATTGGTGACTTGAAGCAAAAGCTACGGACTAAATGGAGACTGGCTAAGGGCGAGGTGACGATGTGTGTTGGAAGTGTTTCCAAAGTTGATGAGATCACCATTGCACGCTCCATCTGCCTTCGGGATTAGTATTGAACCTAGATAAATTTTATCAGGTGTCTACGTTGAGCATGAATATGATTAGATCATGTTTATTGCAGTACGGTTATTCATTTAAGTTAGAGAATACTGGTTATTCTGTTTAGATGAATAATACCTTTCATGGTCATGCACCCTATGTGAATGGTTCATTGAATCTCGATCGTGGCAATACACATGTTCATGCCAAAAGATGTAGAGTTAATAATGATAGTACCACTTTCTTGTGGCACTGCCGTTTAGGTCATATTGGCGTAAGATGCATGAAGAAACTCCATGTCGATGGATGTTTGGAGTCACTTGATTTTAAATCGCTTGACACATGCGAGCCATGCCTCATGGGCAGGATGACTAAGACCCCGTTTTTAGGTACAACGAAACGGGCAAGTGACTTGTTGGAAATCATACATGCTGATGCATGTGATCCAATGAGAAATTGAAGCGTGCGGTGGATATCTCTATTTTTCTCATCTTCACTGACAATTTGAGTAGATATAGGTATATTTACTTAATGAAGCACAAGTCTGAAACGTTTGAAAAGTTCAAGCGATTTCAGAGTGAAGTTAAGAATCATCATAACAAGAAGATCAAATTCCTACGATCTGATCAATGAGAATTTCTGAGTTATGAGTTTGGCAAACACTTAAGACATTGTGGAATTGTTTCACAGTTGAAGCCACCTGGAACACCACAGGGTAATGGTGTGTCCGGACGTCGTAATCGAACCTTATGAGATATGGTGTGATGTATGATGTCTCTTACCGATCTACCGCTATTATTTTGAGGTTATGCATTAGAGACAGCTGCATTCACTTTAGATAGGACACCATCTAAGTCCGTTGAGACGACGTCGTATGAACATTGGTTTGGCAAGAAACCAAAGTTGTCATTTCTTAATGTTTGGGGCTGTGATGCTTAAGGCTTTAGCCGGAGAGACTCGAACCCAAAAGCGGACAAACACATCTTCATAAGATACGCAAAGGTGATAGTTGGGTATACCTTCTATCTCAGATCCGAGGGAAAATTGTTTGTCACTAAGAACGGGTCCTTTCTCGAGAAGGAGTTTCTCTTGAAAGAATTGAGTGGGAGGAAGATAGAACTTGATGAGGTTGTCGAACCTTTACTTCAACCAGAGAGTGATGCAACACAGAAAGATGTTTTCTGTGGCGCCTATGTTTGTTGAAGAAGAAGTTAATGATAGTGATCATGAAGCTTCGGATCAAGTTGCTATCGAACCTCGTAGGTCGACCAGGATATGCACTACTCCTGAGTGGTACGGTAATCCTGTCTTAGATATCATGTTGTTAGACAACAATGAACCTACGAGCTATGGAGAAGTGATGGTGGGCCCGTATTCCGACAAATGGTTAGAAGCCATGAAATCCGAGATAGGATCCATGTATCAGAACAAAGTATGGACTTTGGTGGACTTGCCCGATGATCGGCGAGCCATTGAGATAAATGGATCTTTAAGAAGAAGACGGACGTGGGCGGTAATGTTACTGTCTATGAAGCTCGACTTGTGGCAAAGAGTTTTTCACAAGTTCAAGGAGTTGACTACGATGAGAATTTCTCACCCGTAGCGATGCTTAAGTCCGTCGGAATCATGTTAGCATTAGCTGTATTTTTCGATTATGAAATCTGACAGATGGATGTCAAAAACAAGTTTTCTTACCAGTTTTCGTAAGAAAAAGTTGTATGTGATACAATCAAAGTTTTGTCGATCCTAAGGATGCTAAAATGTATGTTGGCTCCAGCGATCCTTCTATGGACTAGAGCAAGCATCTCGGAGTCAGAATATATGCTTTGATGGAGTGATAAAAGCTTTCAGGTTTGTACAATGTTTGCTAGAAACTTGTATTTACAAGAAAGTGAGTGGGAGCACTACAACATTTCTGATAAGTATATGTGGATGACATATAGTTGATTAGAAATGATGTAGAATTTCTGGAAAGCATAAACGGTTGTTTGAAGAGTGTTTTTCAAAGGAAGACCTGGATAAAGCTGCTTACATATTGGGCATCAAGATCTATAGAGATAGATCAAAACGCCTGATGATACTTTCAAAGAACACACACCTTGACATGTTTTTGAAGGAGTTCAAAATAGATCAGTCAAAGAAGGGGTTCTTACCTGAGTTGTAAGGTGTGAAGTTGAGTAAGACTCAAAGATTAACCACGACAGAAGAGAGAAGAAGGACGAAGGTCGTCCCCTATGCTTTTGTCATAGGCTCTATACGGTATGCCATCCTGAGTACCGCACCAGATGTGTGCCTTGCCACATGTCTGGCAAGAGGGTACAAAGGTGATCTAGGAGAGGATCACCAGATAGCGGTCGAAATTATCCTTAGAGGAATAAGGAAATGTTTCTCGGTTATGGAGATGATAAAGAGTTCGACGTAAAGAGTTACGTCGATGCAAGCTTAACACCTATCCGGATAGCTCTGAGTAGAGATACCGGATACGTATAATGGAGCATCAATTTGGAATAGCTCCAAGTGGAACGTGGTAGCAGCATCTACGATATGACATAAAGTTTTGCGAAATACATAGGGATCTGAATATGGCAAGACCCGTTGACTACAACCTCTCTCACAAGCATAACATGATCAAACCCAGAACTCTTTGAGTGTTTATCACATAGTGATGTGAACTAGATCATTGAGTCTAGTAGACTCTTGGATGTTGGTCACATGGCGATGTGACCGGTGAGTGTTAATCACATGGCGATGTGAACTAGATTATTGACTCTAGTGCAAGTGGGAGACTGTTGGAAATATGCCCTAGAGGCAATAATAAATTGGTTATTATTATATTTCCTTGTTCATGATAATCGTTTATTATCCATGCTAGAATTGTATTGATAGGAAACTCAGATACATGTGTGGATACATAGACAACACCATGTCCCTAGTAAGCCTCTAGTTGACTAGCTCGTTGATCAATAGATGGTTATGGTTTCCTGACCATGGACATTGGATGTCGTTGATAATGGGATCACATCATTAGGAGAATGATGTGATGGACAAGACCCAATCATAAGCCGAGCACAAGATCGTGTAGTTCATATGCTAAAGCTTTTCTAATGTCAAGTATCATTTCCTTAGACCATGAGATTGTGCAACTCCCGGATACCGTAGGAGTGCTTTGGGTGTGCCAAACGTCACAACGTAACTGGGTGGCTATAAAGGTACACTACGGGTATCTCCAAAAGTGTCTGTTGGGTTGGCACGAATCGCGACTGGGATTTGTCACTCCGTGTAACGGAGAGGTATCTCTGGGCCCACTCGGTAGGACATCATCATAATGTGCACAATGTGACCAAGGAGTTGATCGCGGGATGATGTGTTATAGAACGAGTAAAGAGACTTGCCGGTAACAAGATTGAACAAGGTATCGGGATACCGACGATCGAATCTCGGGCAAGTATCGTACCGATAGACAAAGGGAATTGTATACGGGATTGATTGAATCCTTGACATCGTGGTTCATCCGATGAGATCATCGTGGAACATGTAGGAGCCAACATGGGTATCCAGATCCCACTGTTGGTTATTGACCGGAGAGTTGTCTCGGCCATGTCTGCATGACTCTTTGATTGAATCCTTGACATCGTGGTTCATCCGATGAGATCATCATGGAACATGTAGGAGCCAACATGGGTATCCAGATCCCACTGTTGGTTATTGACCGGAGAGTTGTCTCGGCCATGTTTGCATGACTCCCGAACCCGTAGGGTCTACACACTTAAGGTTCGATGACGCTAGGGTTATAGGGAAAGTATGTACGCGGTTACCGAATGTTGTTCGGGGTCCCGGATGAGATCCCGGACGTCATGAGGAGTTCCGGAATGGTTCGGAGGTAAATATTGATATATAGGAAGTATGGTTTTGGCCACCGGAAGTGTTCCGGGCATCACCGGTAGTGTACCGGGACCACCGGAGGAGTCCGGGGGTCCACCGGGAGGGGCCACAGGCCCCGGAGGCATACATGGGCCAATAGTGGGAAGGGACCAGCCCCTAGGTGGGCTAGGGCGCCTCCCACCAAGGCCCAAGGCGCCTCCAAGAGGGGAGGGGCAAACCCTAGGGCAGATGGGTCCTAAGGCCCATCCCAGGTGTGCCTCCCCCTCTCCCCCTTGTGGCCGCCACCCTAGATGGGATCTAGGGCTGCTGCACCCCTTGGGGTGGGAACCCTAGGTGGGGGCGCAGCCCTCCCTCTCCCCCTATATTGAAGGAAATATGCCCTAGAGGCAATAATAAAGTTATTATTTATTTCCTTATAATCATGATAAAGGTTTATTATTCATGCTAGAATTGTATTAATTGGAAACATAATACATGTGTGAATACATAGACAAACAAAGTGTCACTAGTATGCCTCTACTTGACTAGCTCGTTAACCAAAGATGGTTATGTTTCCTAACCATGAACAATGAGTTGTTATTTGATTAACGGGGTCACATCATTAAGAGAATGATCTGATTGACATGACCCATTCCATTAGCTTAGCACCCGATCGTTTAGTATATTGCTATTGCTTTCTTCATGACTTATACATGTTCCTATAACTATGAGATTATGCAACTCCCGTTTACCGGAGGAACACTTTGGGTACTACCAAACGTCACAACGTAACTGGGTGATTATAAAGAAGTACTACAGGTGTCTCCAAAGGTACATGTTGGGTTGGCGTATTTCGAGATTAGGTTTTGTCACTCCGATTGTCGGAGAGGTATCTCTGGGCCCTCTCGGTAATGCACATCACATAAGCCTTGCAAGCATTGCAACTAATGAGTTAATTGCGGGATGATGTATTTACAGAACGAGTAAAGAGACTTGCCGGTAACGAGATTGAACTAGGTATTGGATACCGACGATCGAATCTCGGGCAAGTAACATACCAATGACAAAGGGAACAACGTATGTTGTTATGCGGTCTGACCGATAAAGATCTTCGTAGAATATGTAGGAGCCAATATGGGCATCCAGGTCCCGCTATTGGTTATTGACCGGAGACGTGTCTCGGTCATGTCTACATTGTTCTCGAACCCGTAGGGTCCACACGCTTAAGGTTACGATTACAGTTATATTATGAGTTTATGCATTTTGATATACCGAAGGTTTTTCGGAGTCCCGGATGTGATCACGGACATGACGAGGAGTCTCGAAATGGTCGAGACATAAAGATTGGTATATTGGAAGCCTATGTTTGGATATCGGAAGTGTTCCGGGTGAAATCGGGATTTTACCGGAATACCGGGAGGTTACCGGAACCCCCCGGGAGCTATATGGGCCTTAGTGGGCTTTAGTGGAAAGGAGAAAGGGGCAGCCCAAGGTGGCTGTGCGCCTCCCCCCTTCCCCTAGTCCTATTAGGACTAGGAGAGGTGGCCGGCCCCCTCTCTCTCTTTCCCCCCTCAAGGAGTCCTATTCCAACTAGGATTGGGGGGGGGGGGGGAATCCTACTCCCAGAGGGAGTAGGACTCTCCTGGCGCGCCACACCTTGGCCGGCCAGCCTCCCCCCTCTAGTCCTTTATATACTGAGGCAGAGGCACCCCAGAAACACACAAGTTGATCCATGTGATCTATTCCTTAGCCGTGTGCGGTGCCCCCAGCCACCATAGTCCTCGATAATACTGTAGCGGAGTTTAGGCGAAGCCCTGCTGCTGTAGTACATGAAGATCGTCACCACGCCGTCGTGCTGACGGAACTCTTCCCCGACACTTTGCTGGATCGGAGTCCGGGATCGTCATCGAGCTGAACGTGTGCTCGAACTCGGAGGTGTCGTAGTTTCGGTGCTTGATCGGTTGGATCGCGAAGACGTACGACTACTTCCTCTACGTTGTGTCAACGCTTCCGCAGTCGGTCTGCGTGGGTACGTAGACAACACTCTCCCCTCTCGTTGCTATGCATCACATGATCTTGCGTGTGCGTAGGAATTTTTTTGAAATTACTACGAAACCCAACAGTGGCATCCGAGCCTAGGTTATTTATGTTGATGTTATATGCACGAGTAGAACACAAGTGAGTTGTGGGCGATATAAGTCATACTGCCTACCAGCATGTCATACTTTGGTTCGGCGGCATTGTTGGACAAGACGACCCGAACCAACATTACGCGTATGCTTACGCGAGACCGGTTCCCCCGACGTGCTTTGCACATAGGTGGCTTGCGGGCGACTGTCTCTCCAACTGTAGTTGAACCAAGTGTGGCTACGCCCGGTCCTTGCGAAGGTTAAAACGGAGTCTATTTGACAAACTATCGTTGTGGTTTTGATGCGTAGGTGAGATTGGTTCTTACTTAAGCCCGTAGCAGCCACGTAAAACTTGCAACAACAAAGTAGAGGACGTCTAACTTGTTTTTGCAGGGCATGTTGTGATGTGATATGGTCAAGACATGATGCTGAATTTTATTGTATGAGATGATCATGTTTTGTAACCGAGTTATCGGCAACTGGCAGGAGCCTTATGGTTGTCGTTTTATTGTATGCAATGCAATCGCGATGTAATGCTTTACTTTTATCACTAAGCGGTAGCGATAGTCGTAGAAGCACAAGCTTGGCGAGACGACAACGATGCTACGATGGAGATCAAGGTGTCACGCCGGTGACGATGGTGATCACGACGGTGCTTCGGAGATGGAGATCACAAGCACAAGATGATGATGGCCATATCATATCACTTATATTGATTGCATGTGATGTTTATCCTTTTATGCATCTTATCTTGCTTTGATTGACGGTAGCATTATAAGATGATCTCTCACTAAATTATCAAGAAGTGTTCTCCCTGAGTATGCACCGTTGCGAAAGTTCTTCGTGCTGAGACACCACGTGATGATCGGGTGTGATAGGTTCTACGTTCAAATACAACGGGTGCAAAACAGTTGCACACCGAAATACTCAGGTTATACTTGACGAGCCAAGCATATACAGACATGGCCTCGGAACACGGAGACCGAAAGGTCGAGCGTGAATCATATAGTAGATATGATCAACATAACGATGTTCACCATTGAAAACTACTCCATCTCACGTGATGATCGGTTATGGTTTAGTTGATTTGGATCACGTAATCACTTAGAGGATTAGAGGGATGTCTATCTAAGTGGGAGTTCTTTAATTAATTTGATTAATTGAACTTAAATTTATCATGAAACTTAGTACCTGATTAGTATCTTGCTTGTTTATGTTTGATTGTAGATAGATGGCTCGTGCTGTTGTTCCGTTGAATTTTAATGCGTTCCTTGAGAAAGCAAAGTTGAAAGATGATGGTAGCAATTACACGGACTGGGTCCGTAACTTGAGGATTATCCTCATTGCTGCACAGAAGAATTACGTCCTGGAAGCACCGCTGGGTGCCAGGCCTGCTGCAGGAGCAACGCCGGATGTTATGAACGTCTGGCAGAGCAAAGCTGATGACTACTCGATAGTTCAGTGTGCCATGCTTTACGGCTTATAATCGGGACTTCAACGACGTTTTGAACGTCATGGGGCATATGAGATGTTCCAGGAGTTGAAGTTAATATTTCAAGCAAATGCCCGGATTGAGAGATATGAAGTCTCCAATAAGTTCTATAGCTGCAAGATGGAGGAGAACAGTTCTGTCAGTGAGCATATACTCAAAATGTCTGGGTATAATAATCACTTGATTCAATTGGGAGTTAATCTTCCAGATGATTGCGTCATTGACAGAATTCTTCAATCACTGCCACCAAGCTACAAGAGCTTCGTGATGAACTATAATATGCAAGGGATGAACAAGACTATTCCCGAGCTCTTCGCGATGCTGAAAGCTGCGGAGGTAGAAATCAAGAAGGAGCATCAAGTGTTGATGGTCAACAAGACCACTAGTTTCAAGAAAAAGGGCAAAGGGAAGAAGAAGGGGAACTTCAAAAAGAACGGCAAGCAAGTTGCTACTCAAGAGACGAAACCCAAACCTGGACCTAAGCCTGAAACTGAGTGCTTCTATTGCAAGCAGACTGGTCACTGGAAGCGGAACTGCCCCAAGTATTTGGCGGATAAGAAGGATGGCAAGGTGAACAAAGGTATATGTGATATACATGTTATTGATGTGTACCTTACTAATGCTCGCAGTAGCACCTGGGTATTTGATACTGGTTCTGTTGCTAATATTTGCAACTCGAAACAGGGACTACAGATCAACGAAGATTGGTTAAGGACGAGGTGACGATGCGCGTGGGAAACGGTTCCAAAGTCGATGTGATCGCAGTCGGCACACTACCTCTACATCTACCTTCGGGATTAGTATTAGACCTAAATAATTGTTATTTGGTGCCAGCGTTAAGCATGAACATTATATCTGGATCTTGTTTGATGCGAGACGGTTATTCATTTAAATCAGAGAATAATGGTTGTTCTATTTATATGAGTAATATCTTTTATGGTCTTGCACCCTTGAAGAGTGGTCTATTCTTGTTGAATCTCGATAGTAGTAACACACATATTCATAATGTTGAAGCCAAAAGATGCAGAGTTGATAATGAGAGTGCAACTTATTTGTGGCACTGCCATTTAGGTCATATCGGTGTAAAGCGCATGAAGAAACTCCATTCTGATGGACTTTTGGAACCACTTGATTATGAATCACTTGGTACTTGCGAACCGTGCCTCATGGGCAAGATGACAAAGACGCCGTCCTCCGGTACTATGGAGAGAGCAATAGATTTGTTGGAAATCATACATACAGATGTATGTGGTCCGATGAATATTGAGGCTCGTGGCGGATATCGTTATTTTCTCACCTTCACAGATGATTTAAGCAGATATGGATATATCTACTTAATGAAACATAAGTCTGAAACATTTGAAAAGTTCAAGGAATTTCAGAGTGAAGTTGAAAATCATCGTAACAAGAAAATAAAGTTTCTACGATCTGATCGTGGAGGAGAATATTTGAGTTACGAGTTTGGTGTACATTTGAAAAATTGTGGAATAGTTTCGCAACTCACGCCACCTGGAACACCACAGCGTAATGGTGTGTCCGAACGTCGTAATCGTACTTTACTAGATATGGTGCGATCTATGATGTCTCTTACTGATTTATCGCTATCATTTTGGGGATACGCTCTAGAGACGGCCGCATTCACGTTAAATAGGGCACCATCAAAATCCGTTGAGATGACGCCTTATGAACTGTGGTTTGGCAAGAAACCAAAGTTGTCGTTTCTTAAAGTTTGGGGCTGCGATGCTTATGTGAAAAAGCTTCAACCTGATAAGCTCGAACCCAAATCGGAGAAATGTGTCTTCATAGGATATCCAAAGGAAACTATTGGATACACCTTCTATCACAAATCCGAAGGCAAGACTTTTGTTGCTAAATTCGGAAATTTTCTAGAGAAGGAGTTTCTCTCGAAAGAAGTGAGTGGGAGGAAAGTAGAACTTGACGAGGTAACTGTACCTGCTCCTTTACTGGAAAGTAGTACATCACAGAAAACTATTCCAGTGACACCTACACCAGTTAGTGAGGAAACTAATGATAATGATCATGAAACTTCAGATCAAGATACTACTGAACCTCGTAGATCAACCAGAGTAAGATCCGCGCCAGAGTGGTACGGTAATCCTGTTCTGGAAGTCATGCTACTAGATCATGATGAACCTACGAACTATGAAGAAGCGATGGTGAGCCCAGATTCCGCAAAATGGCTTGAAGCCATGAAATCTGAGATGGGATCCATGTATGAGAACAAAGTATGGACTTTGGTTGACTTGCCCGATGATCGGCAAGCAATTGAGAATAAATGGATCTTCAAGAAGAAGGCTGACGGTAATGTTACTGTCTACAAAGCTCGACTTGTCGCAAAAGGTTTTTGACAAGTTCAAGGGGTTGACTACGATGAGACCTTCTCACCCGTAGCGATGCTTAAGTCTGTCCGAATCATGTTAGCAATTGCCGCATTTTATGATTATGAAATTTGGCAGATGGATGTCAAAACTGCATTCCTGAATGGATTTCTGGAAGAAGAGTTGTATATGATGCAACCAGAAGGTTTTGTCGATCCAAAGGGAGCTAACAAAGTGTGCAAGCTCCAACGATCCATTTATGGACTGGTGCAAGCCTCTCGGAGTTGGAATAAACGCTTTGATAGTGTGATCAAAGCATTTGGTTTTATACAGACTTTCGGAGAAGCCTGTATTTACAAGAAAGTGAGTGGGAGCTCTGTAGCATTTCTGATATTATATGTGGATGACATATTACTAATTGGAAATGATATAGAATTTCTGGATAGCATAAAGGGATACTTGAATAAGAGTTTTTCAATGAAAGACCTCGGTGAAGCTGCTTACATATTAGGCATAAAGATCTATAGAGATAGATCAAGACGCTTAATTGGACTTTCACAAAGCACATACCTTGACAAGATTTTGAAGAAGTTCAAAATGGATCAAACAAAGAAAGGATTCTTGCCTGTGTTACAAGGTGTGAAGTTGAGTAAGACTCAATGCCCGACCACTGCAGAAGATAGAGAGAATATGAAAGATATTCCCTATGCATTAGCCATAGGATCTATCATGTATGCAATGCTGTGTGCCAGACCCGATGTGTGCCTTGCTATAAGTCTAGCAGGGAGGTACCAAAGTAATCCAGGAGTGGATCACTGGACAGCGGTCAAGAACATCCTGAAATACCTGAAAAGGACTAAGGATATGTTTCTCGTATATGGAGGTGACAAAGAGCTCATCGTAAAAGGTTACGTTGATGCAAGCTTTGACATTGATCCGGACGATTCTAAATCGCAAACCGGATACGTGTTTACATCAAACGGTGGAGCTGTCAGTTGGTGCAGTTCTAAACAAAGCGTCGTAGCGGGATCTACATGTGAAGCGGAGTACATAGCTGCTTCGGAAGCAGCGAACGAAGGAGTCTGGATGAAGGAGTTCATATCCGATCTAGGTGTCATACCTAGTGCATCGGGTCCAATGAAAATATTTTGTGACAATACTGGTGCAATTGCCTTGGCAAAGGAATCCAGATTTCACAAGAGAACCAAACACATCAAGAGACGCTTCAATTCCATCCGGGATCTAGTCCAGGTGGGAGACATAGAGATTTGCAAGATACATACGGATCTGAATGTTGCAGACCCGTTGACTAAGCCTCTTCCACGAGCAAAACATGATCAGCACCAAGGCTCCATGGGTGTTAGAATCATTACGGTGTAATCTAGATTATTGACTCTAGTGCAAGTGGGAGATTGAAGGAAATATGCCCTAGAGGCAATAATAAAGTTATTATTTATTTCCTTATAATCATGATAAAGGTTTATTATTCATGCTAGAATTGTATTAATCGGAAACATAATACATGTGTGAATACATAGACAAACAAAGTGTCACTAGTATGCCTCTACTTGACTAGCTCGTTAATCAAAGATGGTTATGTTTCCTAACCATGAACAATGAGTTGTTATTTGATTAATGGGGTCACATCATTAAGAGAATGATCTGATTGACATGACCCATTCCATTAGCTTAGCACCCGATTGTTTAGTATGTTGCTATTGCTTTCTTCATGACTTATACATGTTCCTATAACTATGAGATTATGCAACTCCCGTTTACCGGAGGAACACTTTGGGTACTACCAAACGTCACAACGTAACTGGGTGATTATAAAGGAGTACTACAGGTGTCTCCAAAGGTACATGTTGGGTTGGCGTATTTCGAGATTAGGTTTTGTTACTCCGATTGTCGGAGAGGTATCTCTGGGCCCTCTCGGTAATGCACATCACATAAGCCTTGCAAGCATTGCAACTAATGAGTTAGTTGCGGGATGATGTATTTACAGAACGAGTAAAGAGACTTGCCGGTAACGAGATTGAACTAGGTATTGGATACCGACGATCGAATCTCGGGCAAGTAACATACCGATGACAAAGGGAACAACGTATGTTGTTATGCGGTCTGACCGATAAAGATCTTCGTAGAATATGTAGGAGCCAATATGGGCATCCAGGTCCCGCTATTGGTTATTGACCGGAGACGTGTCTCGGTCATGTATACATTGTTCTCGAACCCGTAGGGTCCACACGCTTAAGGTTACGATGACAGTTATATTATGAGTTTATGCATTTTGATATACCGAAGGTTGTTCGGAGTCCCGAATGTGATCACGGACATGACGAGGAGTCTCGAAATGGTCGAGACATAAAGATTGATATATTGGAAGCCTATGTTTGGATATCGGAAGTGTTCCCGCTGAAATCGGGATTTTACCGGAATACCGGGAGGTTACCGGAACCCCCCGGGAGCTATATGGGCCTTAGTGGGCTTTAGTGGAAAGGAGAAAGGGGCAGCCCAAGGTGGCTGTGCGCCTCCCCCCTTCCCCTAGTCCTATTAGGACTAGGAGATGTGGCCGGGCCCCCCCTCTCTCTTTCCCCCCTCAAGGAGTCCTATTCCAACTAGGATTGGGGGGGATCCTACTCCCAGAGGGAGTAGGACTCTCCTGGCGCGCCACACCTTGGCCGGCCAGCCTCCCCCCTCTAGTCCTTTATATACTGAGGCAGAGGCACCCCAGAAACACACAAGTTGATCCACGTGATCTATTCCTTAGCCGTGTGCGGTGCCCCCAGCCACCATAGTCCTCGATAATACTGTAGCGGAGTTTAGGCGAAGCCCTACTGTTGTAGTACATCAAGATCGTCACCACGCCGTCGTGCTGACGGAACTCTTCCCCGACACTTTGCTGGATCGGAGTCCGGGGATCGTCATCGAGCTGAACGTGTGCTCGAACTCGGAGGTGCCATATTTCGGTGCTTGATCGGTTGGATCGCGAAGACGTACGACTGCTTCCTCTACGTTGTGTCAACGCTTCCGCAGTTGGTCTGCGTGGGTACGTAGACAACACTCTCCCCTCTCGTTGCTATGCATCACATGATCTTGCGTGTGCGTAGGAAATTTTTTGAAATTACTATGAAACCCAACATATATATAGTGGAGGCAAAGGGGCAGCCCAACACATGATTCGATCTCCCTGTTGGAGCAGCCCTACCCCTCTCCCTCCTCGTCTCTCGTAGTGCTTGGCGAAGCCCTGCTGGAGTCCCGCGCTCCTCCACCACCACCACGCCGTCGTGCTGCTGCTGGACGGAGTCTTCCCAAACCTCTCCTTCTCCCCTTGCTGGATCAAGGCATAGGAGACGTCACCGGGCTGCACGTGTGTTGAACGCGGAGGCGCCGTTGTTCGGCGCTTAGATCAGAATCAACCGCGATCTGAATCGCTACAAGTACGACTCCTTCATCCGCGTTCTTGCAACGCTTCCGCTTAGCGATCTACAAGGGTATGTAGATGCACTCCCCTTCCCCTCATTGCTAGATTACTCCATAGATTGATCTTGGTGATGCGTAGAAAATTTTAAATTTCTGCTACGATCCCCTACACTATGACCCGAAGGTCTGAAGTAAACTACTCACACATCACCGGAGAGGCCATGGAGTTGATGTAGAGGCCCTCCATGATCAATGCCCCCTCCAGCAGAGCTTCGAAAAAGGCCCCGAGATGGGATCTCTCGGGTACAGAAGGTTGCGGTGGTGGAATTAGGTTTTCTTGGTGCTCCTAGATGTTTGGGGGGTACGTGGATATATATAGGAGGAAGAAGTATGTCGATGGACCAACAAGGGGCCCACGAGGGTGGAGGGCGCGCCCCCTGCCTCGTGCCCTCCTCGATCGTTTCTTGACGCCCACTCCAAGTCTCCTAGATCACGTTTGTTGAGAAAATCACGTTCCCAAAGGTTTCATTCCGTTTGGACTCCGTTTGATATTCCTTTTCTTCGAAACCGTAAAATAGGCAAAAAAACAACAATTTGGGCTGGGCCTCCGGTTAGTAGGTTAGTCCCAAAAATGATATAAAAGTGTAAAATAAAGCCCATTAACATCCAAAATAGATAATATAATAGCATGGAGCAATAAAAAATTATAGATACGTTGGAGACGTATCAGGGAGACTATCATTTGAAGCACAAGAGCAAGGAGTTCATCATCAACACACCATCTATTACCTTTTGGAGAGTGGTGTCTCCTAGATTGGTTAGGTGTCACTTGGGAGCCTCCGTCAATATTGTGGAGTTGAACCAAGGAGTTTGTACGGGCAAGGAGATCGCCTACTTCGTGAAGATCTACCCTAGTGAGGCAAGTCCTTCATGGGCGATGGCCATGGTGGGATAGACAAGGTTGCTTCTTTGTGGACCCTTCGTGGGTGGAGCCCTCCGTGGACTTGCGCAACTGTTACCCTTCGTGGGTTGAAGCCTCCATCAACGTGGATGTACGATAGCACCACCTATCGGAACCACGCCAGAAATCTCCGTGTCTACATTGCGTTTGCTTCCTCCAAACTCCTCCCTTTACCTTCATGTGTAATGTTTTACATTCAGCTGCTATACTCTTAGACTTGCATGTGTAGGTTGTTTACTTGACTAGTGCTAAGTTGCTAAAATCTGCCAACACTTAAAATTGTGAAAAGGCTAGATTTTTATTTGGTCAAGTAGTCTAATCACCCCCCCTCTAGACATACTTCGATCCTACAGGCGTTTATTGGCAAAAAGCTTTGTAAAAATGAAGTGTGTGGAATGGCTTCGTTTATAAGTTTACCCGTGGGTGATGAGGTCAAAGTTACACAGAAGGGTGATGATGGACACTCGAGTGCGATAGTTAATTATGTGCTCTACAGGGCACTGATGACCCACAAGTATAGGGGATCTATCGTAGTCCTTTCGATAAGTAAGAGTGTCGAACCCAACGAGGAGCAGAAGGAGATGATAAGCAGTTTTCAGTAAGGTATTCTCTGGAAGCACTAAAATTATCGGTAACAGATAGTTTTGTGTTAAGGTAATTAGTAACAGGTAATAAGTAATAAAAGTAAATAAGGTGCAGCAAGATAGCCCAATCCTTTTTGTAGCAAAGGACAAGCCTGGACAAACTCTTATATAGAGGAAAGCGCTCACGAGGACACATGGGAATTATCGTCAAGCTAGTTTTCATCACGCTCATATGATTCGCATTCGGCACTTTGATAATTTGATATGTGGGTGGACCAGTGCTTGGGTACTGCCCTTACTTGGACAAGCATCCTACTTATGATTAAGCCCTCTTGCAAGCATCCGCAACTACAAAAGAAGTATTAAGGTAAACCTAACCATAGCATGAAACATATGTATCCAAATCAGCCCCTTACGAAGCAACACATAAACTAGGGTTTAAGCTTCTGTCACTCTAGCAACCCATCATCTACTTATTACTTCCCAATGCCTTCCCCTAGGCCCAAACAATGGTGAAGTGTCATGTAGTCGACGTTCACATGACACCACTAGAGGAAAGACAACATACATCTCATCAAAATATCGAACGAATACCAAATTCACATGACTACTTATAGCAAGACTTCTCCCGTGTCCTCAGGAACAAACGTAACTACTCACAAAGCATATTCATGTTCCTAATCAGAGGGGTATTAATATGCATAAAGGATCTGAACATATGATCTTCCACCAAGTAAACCAACAAGCATCAACTGCAAGGAGTAATCAACACTACTAGCAACCCACAGGTACCAATCTGAGGTTCTGAGACAAAGATTGGATACAAGAGATGAACTAGGGTTTGAGATGAGATGGTGCTGGTGAAGATGTTGATGGAGATTGACCCCCTCCCGATGAGAGGATCGATGGTGATGACGATGGTGATGATTTCCCCCTCCCGGAGGGATGCTTCCCCGGCAGAACAGCTCCGCCGGAGCCCTAGATTAGTTCTGCCAAGGTTCCGCCTCGTGGCGGCGGAGTTTCGTCCCGAAAGCTTGCCTATGATTTTTTCCAGGGCAAAAGACTTCATATACCTAAAGATGGGCACCAGAGGCCTGCTAGGGGGCCCACGAGACAGGGGGCGCGCCCAGGGGGTAGGGCATGCCCCCACCCTCGTGGATGGTGGGTGCCCCCCCCTCTGGTGCTTCCTTCACCCAATATTTTTTATATATTCTAAAAATAACTCCCGTGGAGTTTCAGGACTTTTGGAGTTGTGCAGAATAGGTCTCTAATATTTGCTCCTTTTCCAGCCTAGAATTCCAGCTGCCGGCATTCTCCCTCTTCGTGTAAACCTTGTAAAATAAGAGAGAATAGGCATAAGTATTGTGACATAATGTGTAATAACAGCCCATAATGCAATAAATATCAATATAAAAGCATGATGAAAAATGGACGTATCAGGCACACTATGGAAGAAACCAACTGTGTGCAATAATGTCGAAGATCGCAGCCGAGTTAGCTATACAGATCATTGTGCAATTGTTGTTTAGCTTCTAATATTAACTTGGTGCTTTTAGGTACATATGTCATTGGTAAAGATCCGCGCTTCGACCCTTTCTGCTTATGGGGCAATGAGATATCGATGAACCAACATCAAGTGAGGAAGCTGATAAAGATTGTTAGTAAAATGGGTCAAAATATGACAATTAAACTATTTGTTTACACTTTATCTAAGACAACATCGAACTACAGAATGGTAAGTAAGAACTCTGCAGCCTTCTTTTTACTGCCCATAATGAGTTTTGTTAGATGACAATGTCTGAATCTTTTTCCTTTGCAGTGGCTGCCAAAGCAGTTTACTCAAGATTACCTCTCAAACTACATGATTGGTGGGCATGCAAAGGTTAAAGTATTTCTAGCAGAACATGATGATTATCTAGATGTTTTCATGAAGACCGTGACGGATGGGCGGTCGGCCATCACAAGGTGTTGGACTAGAGTCATGCGCGCCTTCTGCGTGGAGGAGGGCACAATATGGGCATTCCGCTTTACCTTGTTCAGCAACCAGAATGTATTTCGCCTCTTTCTTTACTGTCTTTAATAGTACAAGTATACAACTATGGTTCATCATTCTTTATTTGGTTCTTATGTAATTCTTGAACATATGTACCTATGAATCGAATAATGCATTGGTTGTTTGAACCTGATGGATATGAATAAAGCTATAGAATACATTCAAATTCAAATCCGGTACAATTTGAAATAGTAGCAATTAAATTACGGTGAAATAACGCTCTACAGGTCGTTACGGCACACACGGTTGGTAAAACACAAGTGTTTGCAATATACACCATAATCCGAGATGGTTCATAGAGAGGAAACATGTGCAAGCATGCACACAGTTGCCGTTAGCAAAGCGTGTGCGATGTCAAACAATATCACAAACGGTGCGCGCAAACTAAATGTTTGTGTACTTGCCTTGTCGTACACGATTTGCAACCATGAACTATTTCTGATGAAGTATGCATCGTAAACGTTGCACCATGGAATAGCGTGTACGATAGTTGTCATGTACGACGATGTTACGACGGTCCGACGTTTCGTAATCCTGTCCGACACTCATACGACGATTAGTTAATCTTCTTAATTAGTTATCGCATATGGTTTGGGAAAAGCGAATGTGTGTGATTGTATGCTTATCATACATGTTCTATAATAGTGAACCGTTTGTGATGGGTCGTGCATCGTAAACGTAGCACCACAGAATACCGACTGCGATGGCAATGCGAGCACAAACGAGTAGGAGTACTGTAGGGTCCCTATTGTAGCGCCCAAGATGCGATTCTATCCCAATCACGTGATGAATTCATGATTGGGGCACAACCACATTTTGAGCGCATAGCAAGGTGGTTATCATTACAACATATCAAGTACTGAATAGAAGAGGATACAAGATAAAGGCTTACACTCGCCACAAGTTACAACATTCAATACAATAGTTCATCAATACATAGCAATCACCATACAGAAGAGCAGGATCCGACTACGGATGAAATCAAACGAAAAAGAAGAATGACATCCACCCTGCTAATCCCAGGTTCTCCCGACCCGGAACCTAACCCTTGATCAAAGAAGAAGTAGAACTCCAAAAGCAAGCAAGCATCACACTCGCATCAGATCATTGCATTACCTGTACCTGCAACTATTGTTGTAGTAATCTGTGAGCCACAAGGACTCGGCAATCCCATTACCATGGGTATCAAGACTAGCAAAGCTTAAAGGGTATGGAAAGGATAAGTGGCGAGGTTGCAGAAGCGACTAAGCATTGTATGGTGGCTAACTTACGAGTACAAGAATAAGATAAGAATATACGCAACGGTCGCAAACTAGTAATGATCAAGAAGTGATCCTGAACTAGTTACATTCAAACATAACCCAACCGTGTTCTCCTCTCGAACTTCCCCGAAAGGAGACAGTCACGGTTATGCAACGCGGTTGGTGTATTTTAGTTGAGTTTACTTCAAGTTCACTACAATCGGATATTAACAAATTCCCATCTGCCACATAACCGCGGGCACGGCTCTCGGAAGTTTAAACCCTGCAGGGGTGTCCCAACTTAGCCCATGACAAGCTCACGATCCGCGGAGACAATTCTCCATTTCGGGACACCCGACCAGACTCGGAATCCCGGTGCACAAGACATTTCGACAATGGTAAAACAAAACCAGCAAGACCTCCCGATGTGCCGACAAATCCCTATAGGAGCCGCACGTACCTCGTTCTCAGGGCACACCGGATGGGCCAGACGTCGGGTTGGCTGAGACCCTGGTCGCCCAGGGGGAGCCGGACATCGCCCGGTTTGGACCAACACTCAGACGAGCACTGGCCCGGGGGTTGATTAAAAATCCACGGGGGCCGGCAAGTCCCAATGGAAGTTTTGTTGTTATTAGGCAAATGGTAAAACCAATGTTGGGCCTTGCTGGAAGAGTTTAATTCAAAGCGAACTGTCAAGAGGGTCCCATACCCCTCATCGTGTTAGGGATGCAAAATCAAGGAACATGACACCGGTATGACGGAAACTAGGGCGGCAAGAGTGGAACAAAACACCAGGCATAAGGCCGAGCCTTCCACCCTTTACCAAGTATATAGATGCATTAATTAAATAAGAGATATTGTGATATCCCAAGATATCCATGAAATCCATGACCCAACATGGAACAAACTGCACCTGCAACTAGCAACGCTATAAGAGGGGCTGAGCAAAGCGGTAACATAGCCAAACAACGGTTTGCTAGGAAGGGTGAAAAAGGTTAGAGGCTATCATGGCAATTTGGGAAGCTTGGTAAACAAGTGGTAGGTAGTGCGACATAGCAATAGCATCGAGACAACTAGCATAGCAAAGATAGTAGTGAGATCCAAGGTGACGGTCATCTTGCCTGAAATCCTGCTAGGAAGAAGAATGAGTCCATGAAGAAGACGAATGGACGTAGTCGAACGAATCCTCACAATCGCAACGTTATCGAAACTATCAAGAAGAAGGAACACCGGAAAGAAACAAACAACATGGTAAACCAACAAGCATAGTCATGGCATGATCACAATCAAGTATGATGCATGTCTGGTTTAATGACTCGTGGCATGACAAAGTGCCACAAACAATACTACAAGTTAAGTGGAGTTC
Source organism: Triticum urartu (assembly GCF_003073215.2). Classification (NCBI taxonomy): domain Eukaryota; kingdom Viridiplantae; phylum Streptophyta; class Magnoliopsida; order Poales; family Poaceae; genus Triticum; species Triticum urartu. The sequence goes on along the minus strand of NC_053022.1, from coordinate 318,356,657 downwards.
AATATGCAACGAGTTGCATATTAACGAAACACCACATGACTTATTTAGTTCTCTCTCGGTTATGTACCCAACAATATTAAATGTTATTAAACATGGAAAGGGGTGAAGCATAATAAAACTGCCTATCTAGGCAAGTTTAAATGAGGCCAGAACAACAAACAACAAGTCCGGAAAATCCCCATGTGCATATTTCAAAGTTGGTACTGTTCTGCCCTAAACCATATTTTAGAGTTGTTAAACAGCAAAAGTAAGTGCATCATGTTAAACTATGCATTATTCCACCCCATTTACATATAAATTTTATTTAATTCGGAGCTACGGTGATTTAGTTATTAAATAAATCATTTTAACATGGCATCTAAGAAAATTTAAATAAACAACATTTTAAACATAGATGAAAGTGGCATATTATGAAACTAGATGAAATTCTAAGCATTTTACATATATAAAACATTTTAATCCGATGCACGGTTCAAGAGTTATTAAATGCATGAAGCATGAGGTTTTTTTTTGTAAAACTGTAATTCTCCGGATAATAGATAATTCGCAGAACAAGAAAAAAACATGCGGGCCGAATCTGGTAGGCTGGCCCAATAAGCATGGGTGCAGAATAACAACAAGCACTGAGCACTAAACAACACTAGCGCTATTGGGCCAAAGCCCAACAATAGATGGAGGTGGATCTCACCTTGCGGCCCAGCGAGGCCGGTCGGTGGGGATGGGCTGCGGATGTGGCTTGGGCCGGTTTGAGCTGCGCGTGGAGATAGACTGAGGCGAGGCGAGGCGAGCTGGGCCTTGGCACTGGCGGTGGCTGGCGACGCAGTTGACTGCTGCCTCCAGATCGAAATGAGGACCGAGGTCAACGCAGTCGAGGCAGGGGGAAGGAGTGGGACTTGGCGCTGGCCTCGTCCTTGCATGCTCGCATGACAGAAGCAGGCGACGGCGCCGTGCTGACTTGGTGCGGGACTTGGCAAGGCTCCGGTAGTAGGGACTTGTGCGGGGTCTTCGGTGACAAGGGGCAAAGAAGCAGAGAGGCAAGGGACTTGGCACTGCGATGGAATCCTGCCGGATTCGGTGTAGCGGAGGTCACGAGCGAGGTGGGGGAAGGCGGGGCGTGGAGCTCCGGGTGGGCATCCAGGGCGATGAAGAGGACGGGGATGGCCTAGAGACGGCGGGTCTGCTTGTGGGAGCTCCGGCGACGAAGGGAAAACAGCAGGAGGGGACATCCACGGGCGGCTATCCATGGCGCTCCTGCTCGGTGAAAGGAAAAACGAGGGAGAGAGAGGTTAGCGGAGGCGGGAGGAGCAGGGGAAGAAGGAAAAGCAGTAGGGACGGCTCTCATCTGCTGGGTGCGCCGACGACGTGGCTGGCCGAACGGAGGCGGGGACGCGGGGCTCTGGGAGAGCACCTGCTCAGGAGAGGATCGAGGAGGCTTGCGAGGTTGGGGATGAGGTCGAGCACGGGAGGCCGGTGCTGGGTTGGTGTGGGAGCTCCTAGATAGGGGCTCGATCGGCACGAGCGGGGGGAATCGAGCGAGGTGGGTCGAAGGGGGGTGCTGGTTGGCCTGGTGCTGAAAATGAGGGACGGAGAGAGTGGATGCGGGTTGGATCCCGAGGAAGAGGAGTGGCGGTGGCGAGGAGGATTGGTGGATTGGACAGGATAGGCTAGGGTTTGACTGTATAAATAGGTAGGGTGCCTAGACTAGGGGCTAAAAGGACCCTTCGATTTAGATCGGACGGTCGAGATAACTAGGTTGGGGAGTCCAATGAAAAAAACGGAGATGTTTTATAGATGTTTGTGGATGATCTGGACCCGACGGTAATGATAGTCGGGTTCAGGTTCGGGGAAGTTTCGGACACGGGTGAGGGGCCGATGCACTGTGCAAAGAGACTCCGGTTTAGGCAAGAGGGAAAACGAAGAACAAGGTTGGTCTCGGAACGGTCAACGAAAGCAAGGGGGGACGCGGCAACTATGAGGGGATGCAAGTTTGAAAACAATGACGGCAACGGAGTGCTGATGCAATGTAGATGATGCAATGATGAAATGCAACAAACAAGTAAACACACAGCAACAACGAAATAACTGGAAGGCTTCTGGAGGGCTGGTCTTGGGGCATTACAACTCTCCTCCACTTACAAGAGATCTCGACCCGAGATCTAAGGATGGCACCGGAGAAAAACGAAAGAGGAAGAGGTAAAACAAAGTTGCTTCTTTGACAACCAAGTGAAACCAACAAACCTTGAGAGGTGGAAAACTTGAAAGAAAGAACACAACAGAGTTGAATGAAGTTGAGAGTACTGCGGTAGAAAGAGAAACAAGGAACACCATGTGAACCTTGGAGGTTGCAAAGCTATGAATGACGAGCACAATGGACAAGAAAGGATTGAAACCACTCTGGTTGAAATGAGATAACCAAGGAACAAGGAAGAACAAATTCGAACAACACTCCGGTTGAAAAGAGATGCAAGACTTTGATAAGATGAAAAGAACTTGAGCAGAGGACACAACACTCCTGCTAAACGGATAAGCAAGGAAAAGAACGTGATATTGATAAAACGAGGTGATGGGTGAAGAGAGCAACATCACAATGCCTCCGGAACAAATGAATGGAAAACTAGATGGTTGGAAAGAAAAGAACGGAGAAGCAGAATGACAAATCTCCCAATTAAAATTGAAAGAGCATCCTTACGAAGAAGGGTTGAATGGAGTTGTTTAAGAATCAACAATCAAATGATATACTCCTTGTGGACTTATGAAAACATCTCAAAATTGTGAGGTGACAATCGGCTGCTAACGGAAACAATTGATTGGATTGGTATCAACAAGGAGAAGAAAAACTTATTTCACCGAGGGGATAAGTGAAGAACTTGGGTCATTTATGAGCACCATAAATAGCAACAATCCTTAGGGAAGGCTTTAGGTGAAATATAACCCAGGATAACTCCAATGAAGAGGTTGACGGGTTGCAAAGGACCTCCTGAACGAAGAGAAAATGATGGGTTTACATATCTCATCCATGACAACTTGCGAATCATGAAACACGAAAGGAAATTGTCAAGAATGACATAAGACCACCTCAAAAGATAATGTAGAAATAATTGCACTTCACAATGCAAGATGACGAATACTTGAGCTCCTCCAGGAAGAATCTTGAAGAACACTTTGAGAATGAATTAAATCCTTGATGAACCACCATGAAGAGCCTCCATGAAGAACTCCAGCAATGAAAAGATGGTAGAAAAGACATGAAGGTTTGAAAGAATAAGATTGAAGTCTTGCAATGATTTAGCTGGAGCTTCGTGACCATATAACCGAGAAAACATGGAACTCCGGAAAAGAAAGATGAACAATTGAAACCGAGAATTTTGATGAACCTCCGGAATAAGGAATTGAATTTACTCGATGAAACAAGAATAATAATTACATTATGCTTATCCTTCATCAATTAGATTGATGACCCACAATGGATTTGGCATACTACTCATTCTCATTGGAAAGGATTAAGGAGAGATATAGCGTAAACTTGGTAAGGTCTTGAATGAACCACCAGTAGGACTTGAAAAGAACAAATGAATTGATATGGTAACAAGAGGAAAGGAATCTTGAACGAACCACCGTAAGAATTGAAAATGAAAGTAGAAAAGGCACAATTCACTGGGAAGAATTGGAAAACGAATAAAGATACTTCACGGAATTTAGATACATGAGCACAAATAGATCATGAGCTGACTAGAGAATACTTGAACGATGCACCGAAACAATTTGAGAGGATGGCATCAAGCTTGGGCTACACATCTTTAAGAGAACGGACCAAGATTTAGAAAAAAAAATCTTCTTCGGTCTTCAAAATCTGAGAATGACGACGAGAAACACCACCATGATTTGTTGAGGCACTCCGAATAATGAAGATTAGAAAGATTGAGCCAAGAAGGAAAAGCATTTGAAAGCGGTCCTGGAGAGGGCATCTGACTGATGAAAATTCATTCTTACGTCAAACTTTGAAAAGAATTTGAGAATGACTTCGAAAAGAATTAGAAGAGTCAGGTAAGATCCTGGGAAAGACATGTGGGTTAGGGCCCACTCAAAGATAAACACCGTTGAAATGATTTTGAAGAGAGATTGCACCGGTTAAATTAAATGACTTGAATGAGATAGTAATCTCCAAATAGCTTGAACGGATTAAGAATGGAAACACGAATCTTCCGAGATATCTTCAGCACTTCAGATACGAATAGACAGAGGTGAATGATTAAGAGGTGCACTGGCATGGGGAAGCATTTGAAACGAGGAAAGGGGTATGATCAACAAGGCTTGAATTTAGCCCACCGAAGAAGAAACAAGAACGAAGAATGAAAAAAACTTGTAGGTCCTGAGCATCTTCACGAGAAATCACTGATTAAGAATATTGAAGGAAAAGAATGTAGAGGCTTCACGTGAATTAATCGGATACATGATTGAGATGTCTGACTCTGAAGGAAATAGGGGGGGGGGGGGGGAAAACAAATGCAACTTGGGACGGATGGAACAAACACCATTGAGAAAACTTAGAATTGATCTTGCGGATGGGGAAAATGATGGGATCATCTCGAAGCGAAGCGCACTGGTTGGAAATAGAATTGGGATGACAATCTCGATAAATAAGAAGGATTAGTGTTCACATAGGAATATGAGAACATCGCTTAGGAAAGGTATATAATCAACACTTGACATTGAAGCAACTCGAATACCACAACTCAAAACAAAACAAAGATTTGGCTTGCAGAATAAGCCGGAAACAAACATATGATAGATCCCATATCGTATCATGTGTTTGTTGGAAAGATATCCTATGTGATACTTGAATTCCCACCTAAAAACTCCCAAAACTTTCTGGTTATGCAATCTGGTATTGGGGATACAGGGAGGCACAATATATATCACACAACTAACAAGCCCTACGCTCCAAATGTATCCATCCATCAACACATAACCAAGAAATCTCCAAAAATCGTGTACCTCAACCTTCGAAAAGCATCTGTTTTATGAGCTGTGGCAATACTCCCGAACTCCCTCCCCAGTACTGGGTGACGTCGAGGTTATCTCACCACTAACTGCATAAAAGAGATTTCGATGTCGGCGAACTCAGGTATTCCATAACTGCAACGATAAAATTGTGACGACAACACCTCGGAGCTCAACTCCTCGGGACACTGCCACATAACCGCTAAATGTCAGGAGGCACCAAGAACAATGCTCGTCACAAGAATATCAGAACGATCCCAACATACTCGTGTGATCCTAATTTTTTATAGTGAAAATGAGGAGAGGAAAGTCAAAACATCTACATCAGTAGTCCTCACCAGAGCGATGAAGAGGTTGAGGAGTAAAAAGAATCCTACTCTCCGATATATATAATCCCAAGACTCAAAACAGTTTTGTTCTAGACTCAACAACGGCAGCGATTCGATCAATCAAGGGGGATCCTAAGGTTGGTAAGGCTCTGATACCAACTTGTAGCGCCCAAGATGCGATTCTATACCAATCATGTGATGAATTCATGATTGGGGCACAAACGCATTTCAAGCGCATAGCAAGGTGGATATCATTACAACATACCATGTACTGAATAGAAGAGAATACAAGATAAAGGCTTACACTCGCCACAAGTTACAACATTCAATACAATAGTTCATCAATACATAGCAATCACCATACAGAAGAGCAGGATCCGACTACGGATGAAATCAAACGAAAAATAAGAACGACATTCACCCTGCTAATCCCAGGTTCTCCCGACCCGGAACCTATCCCTTGATCGAAGAAGAAGCAGAACTCCAAAACCAAGCAAGCATCGCACTTGCGTCAGATCATCGCATTACATGTACCTACAACTGTTGTTGTAGTAATCTGTGAGCCATGAGGACTCAGCAATCCCATTACCATGGGTATCAAGACTAGCAGAGCTTAAAGGGTATGGAAAGGACAAGTGGTGAGGTTGCAGCAGCGACTAAGCATTGTATGGTGGCTAACTTACGAGTACAAGAATAAGATAATAATCTACGCAACGGTCGCAAACTAGTAATGATCAAGAAGTGATCCTGAACTACTTACATTCAAACATAACCCAACCGTGTTATCCTCTCGAACTTCCTCGAAAGGAGACAGTCACGGTTACGCAATGCGGTTGGTGTATTTTAACTGAGTTTACTTCAAGTTCACCACAACCGGATATTAACAAATTCCCATCTGCCACGTAACCGTGGGCACGGCTCTCGGAAGTTTAAACCCTGCAGGGGTGTCCCAACTTAGCCCATGACAAGCTCACGATCCGCGGAGACAATCCTCCATCGCGGGACACCCGATCAAACTCGGAATCCCGGTGCACAAGACATTTCGACAATGGTAAAACAAAACCAGCAAGAACTCCTGATGTGCCAAAAAATACCGATAGGAGCCGCACGTATCTCGTTCTCAGGGCACACTGGATGGGCCAGACGTCGGGTTGACTGAGACCCTGGTTGCCCAGGGGCGCCGGACATCGCCCGATTTGGACCAACACTCAGAGGAGCACTGGCCCGGGGGTTGATTAAAAATCCACGGGGGGGGGGGGGGGGGGGGGCGGCAAGTCCCTATGCAAGTTTTAGTTGTTATTAGGCAAATGGTAAAACAAATGTGGGCCTTGCTGGAAGAGTTTTATTCAAAGCAAACTGTCAAGAGGGTCCCATACCCCTCATCGTGTTAGGGATGCAAAAAAGGAACATAAAACCGGTATGACGGAAATTAGGGCGGTAAGAGTGGAACAAAACACCAGGCATAAGGTCGAGCCTTCCACCCTTTACCAAGTATATAGATGCATTAATTAAATAAGAGATATTGCGATATCCCAAGATATCCATGAAATCCATGACCCAACATGGAACAAACTGCAACTGCACCTGCAACTAGCAACGCTATAAGAGGGGCTGAGCAAAGCGGTAACATAGCCAAACAATGGTTTGCTAGGAAGGGTGAAAAGGTTAGAGGCTATCATGGCAATTTGGGAGGCTTGGTAAAAGTGGTAGGTAGCGCGACATAGCGATACAATCGAGACAACTAGCATAGCAAAGATAGTAGTGAGATCCAAGGTGACGGTCATCTTGCCTGAAATCCCGCTAGGAAGAAGAACGAGTCCATGAAGAGGACGAACGGACATAGTCGAACGAATCCTCACAATCGCAACGTTATTGGAACTATCAAGAAGAAGCAACACCGGAAAGAAGCAAACAACATGGTAAACCAACAAGCATAGTCATGGCATGATGCACAATCAAGTATGACGCATGTCCGGTTTAATGACTCATGGCATGACAAAGTGCCACAAACAATACTAGAAGCTAAGTGGAGTTCAGTATGCAACGAGTTGCATATTGACGAAACACCACATGACTTATTTAGTTCTCTCTTGGTTATGTACCCAACAATATTAAATATTATTAAAGATGGCAAGGGGTGAAGCATAATAAAACTACGTATCTAGGCAAGTTTAAATGAGGCCGAACAACAAACAACAAGTCCGGAAAATCCCCATGTGCATATTTCAAAGTTGGTACTGTTCTTCCCTAAACCATATTTTAGAGTTGCTAAACAGCAAAAGTAAGTGCATCATGTTAAACTATGCATTATTCCACCCCATTTACATATAATGTTTATTTAATTCAGAGCTACGGTGATTTAGTTATTAAATAAATCATTTTAACATGGCATCTAAGCAAATTTAAACAAACAGCATTTTAAACATTTTAAACATAGATGAAAGTGGCATTTTGTGAAACTAGATGAAATTCTAAGCATTTTACATATATAAAACATTTTAATCCGATGCATGGTTCAAGAGTTATTAAATGCATGAAGTATGAGGGTTTTTCTATAAAACTGTAATTCTCTGGATAATAGATAATTCGCATAACAAGAAAAAAGAACATGCGGGCCGAATCTGGCAGGCTGGCCCAACAGGCATGGGTGTTGAATAACAATAAGTGCACTGAGCGCTAAACAACACTAGTGCTATTGGGCCAAAGCCCAACAACAGATGGAGGTGGATCTCATCTTGCGGCCCAGCGAGGCCGGTCGGTGGGGATGGGCTGCGGATGTGGCTTGGGCCGGTTTGAGCTGCGTGTGGAGATGGACCGAGGCGAGGCGAGTTGGACCTTGGTGCTGGCGGTGGCTGGCGACGTAGTTGACTGCTGCCTCCAGATCGAAACAAGGACCAAGGTCAACGCGGTCGAGGCAGGGGGAAGGAGTGGGACTGGGTGCTGGCCTCGTCCTCGCGTGCTCGCACGACAGAAGCAGGGGACGGTGTCATGCTGGCTCGGCGCGGGACTTGGCAAGGCTCCGGCAGCAGGATCTTGCGTGGGGTCTCCGGCGACAAGGGGCAAAGGAGCAGCGAGGCAAGGGACTTGGCGCTGCGACGGAATCCTGCCAGATTCGGTGCAGCGGAGGTCACAGGCGAAGTGGGGGAAGGCAGGGTGTGGAGGTTCGGGTGGGCGTCCATGGCGATGCAGAGGATGGGGATGGCTTGGAGACGGCGGGTTTGCCTGTGGGAGCTCAAGTGACGAAGGGGAAACAGCATGAGGCGACATCCACAGGCGGCTATCCATGGCGCTCCTGCTCGGTGAAATGAAAAACGAGGGAGAGAGAGAGGTTAGAGGAGGCGGGAGGAGCATGGGAAGAAGGTAAAGCAGCAAGGACAATGCTCATCTGCTGGGTGCGTCGATGACGTGGCTGGCCGGACGGGGGCACGGACGCGGGGCTCCGGGAGAGCACCTGCTCGGGAGAGGATCGAGGAGGCTTGCGAGGTTGGGGATGAGGTCGAGCGCGGAAGGCCAGCATTGGGTTGGTGTGGGAGCTCCTGGACAGGGGCTCGATTGGTGCGAGCAGGGGGGATCAAGCGAGGTGGATCGAAGGGGGTGATAACCCGCAAGTATAGGGGATCGCAACAGTTTTCGAGGGTAAAGTATTTAACCCAAATTTATTGATTCGACACAAGGGGAGCCAAAGAATACTCTCAAGTATTAGCAGCTGAGTTGTCAATTCAACCACACCTGGAAACTTAATATCTGCAGCAAAGTATTTAGTAGCAAAGTAATATGATAGTAGTGGTAACGGTAATAAAAGGTAACGGTAGTAAAAGCAATGTTTTTGGTATTTTGTAGTGATGATAGCAATAGCAACAGGAAAGTAAATAAGCGAAGAACAATATGTGGAAAGCTCGTAGGCAATGGATCGGTGATAGAGAATTATGCCGGATGCGGTTCATCATGTAACAGTAATAACCTAGGGTGACACAGAACTAGCTCCAGTTCGTCAATATAATGTAGGCATGTATTCCGAATATAGTCATACATGCTTATGGAAAAGAACTTGCATGACATCTTTTGTCCTACCCTCCCGTGGCAGCGGGGTCCTTACGGAAACTAAGGGATATTAAGGCCTCCTTTTAATAGAGAACCGGAACAAAGCATTAACACATAGTGAATACATGAACTCCTCAAACTACGGTCATCACTGGTAAGTATCCCGATTATTGTCACTTCGGGGTTAACGGATCATAACACATAATAGGTGACTATAGACTTGCAAGATAGGATCAAGAACACTCATATATTGATGAAAACATAATAGGTTCAGATCTGAAATCATGGCACTCAGGCTCTAGTGACAAGCATTAAGCATAGCAAAGTCATAGCAACATCAATCTCAGAACATAGTGGACACTAGGGATCAAACCCTAACAAAACTAACTCAATTACACGATAGATCCCATCCAACCCATCACCGCCTAGCAAGCCTACGATGGAATTACTCACGCACGGCGGTGAGCATCATGAAATTGGTGATGGAGGATGGTTGATGATGACGATGGTGACGGATTCCCCTCTCCGGAGCCCCGAACGGACTCCAAATCAGCCCTCGCAGGAGGTTTTAGGGCTTGGCGGCGGCTTCGTATCATAAAACGCGATGATTTCTTCTCTTTGATTTTTTTCTCCCCGGAACTCAATATATGGAGTTGGAGTTGGAGTCAGAGAAGCAACAGGGGGCCCACGAGGTAGGGGGTGCACCCTAGGGGGGCAGGCGCGCCCCCACCCTCGTGGGCAGGTGGTGGGCCCCTGGCCTTCATCTTTTGCAGGTATTTTTCTTATTTTATGAAAAGTGGCTCCATGAAGTTTCAGGTCATTCCGAGAACGTTTGCTCCTGCACATAAATAACACCATGGTAATTCTGCTAAAAACAGCGTCAGTCCGGGTTAGTTCCATTCAAAGCATGCAAGTTGGAGTCCAAAACAAGGTCAAAAGTGTTTGGAAGAGTAGATACGTTGGAGATGTATCAACTCCCCCAAGCTTAAACCTTTGCTTGTCCTCAAGCAATTCAGTTGATAAACTGAAAGTGATAAAGAAAAACTTTTACAAACTCTGTTTGCTCTTGTTGTTGTAAATATGTAAAGCCAGCATTCAAGTTTTCAGCAAAGATTATAACTAACCACGTTCACAATAACGCATAGGTCTGAAGTTTACTCATATCAATAGCATAATCAACTAGCGAGCCATAATAATAAATCTCGGATGACAACACTTTCTCAAAACAATCATAATATGATATAACAAGGTGGTATCTCGCTAGCCCTTTCTAAGACCACAAAACATAAATGCAGAGCACCTTTAAAGACCAAGGACTGACTAGACATTGTAATTCATGGTAAAAGAGATCCAGTCAAGTCATACTCAATGTAAACTAACAGTAATGAATGCAAATGACGGCGGTGCTCTCCAACTGGTGCTTTTTAATAAGAGGATGATGACTCAGCATAAAAGTAAATAGATAGGCCCTTCGCAGAGGGAAGCAGGGATTTGTAGAGGTGCCAGAGCTTGGTTTTGAAATAGAGGTGAATAATATTTTGAGCGGTATACTTTCATTGTCAACATAACAACCAAGACATGGAGATATCTTCCATGCTACACACATTATAGGCGGTTCCCAAACAGAATGGTAAAGTTTATACTCCCCCTTCCACCAACAAGCATCAATCCATGGCTTGCTTGAAACAACGAGTGCCTCCAACTAACAAGAGTCCCAGGGGGAGTTTTGTTTGCAATTATTTTGATTTAGTTTGCATAAAGCATGGGACTGGGCATCCCGGTGACCAGCCATTTATCTCGTGAGTGAGGAGCGGAGTCCACTCCTCTTGAGAATAACCCGCCTAACATGGAAGATACGGACAACCCTAGTTGATACATGAGCTATTCGAGCATACAAAACAGGATATTTATTTGAAGGTTTAGAGTTTGGCACATACAAATTTACTTGGAACGGCAGGTAGATACCGTATATAGGTAGGTATAGTGGACTCATGTGGAATAACTTTGGGGTTTAAGGGATTGGATGCACAAGTAGTATTCCCGCTTAGTACAGGTGAAGGCTAGCAAAAGACTGGGAAGCAACCAGCTAGAGAGCGACAACAGTCATGAACATGCATTAAAATTAATCAACATCGAGTGCAAGCATGAGTCGGATATAATCCACCATGAACATAAATATCGTGAAGGCTATGTTGATTTTGATTCAACTACATGTGTGAACATGCGCCAAGTCAAGTCACTTAAATCATTCAGAGGAGGATACCACCCTATCATACCACATCATAACCATTTTAATAGCATGTTGGCACGCAAGGTAAATCATTATAACTCATAGCTAATCAAGCATGGCACAAGAAACTATGATCTCTAGTTGTCATTGCAAACATGTTTATTCATAATAGGCTGAATCAGGAACGATGAACTAATCATATTTACAAAAACAAAAGAGGTCGAGTTCATACCAGCTTTCCTCATCTCAGTCAGTCCATCATATATCGTCATAATTGCCTTTCACTTGCACGACCGAACAATGTGAATAATAATAATAGTGCGCGTGCATTGGACTAAGCTGGAATCTGCAGGCATTCAATAAACAGGAGAAGACAAGGCAATATGGGCTCTTTTGTCAGATAAACAATAATGCATATAAGAGCCACTTCAAAAATTTAATTATGGTCTTCTCCTATCGACCCCCAAAGAAAAGAATTACTACTACAAGCATGGAAATTAAACTAACTAAAAGCTACCACTAATTTTTGGTTTTTCTTAAGGTTTATTAAACACACAAGAAGAAAGCATAAAAAGGAAATTAAACTAGCATGGATGATACAATGAAAAAGTATGAGCACCGACATCTAGCAATGAGTGTGTGAACATAAATGTAATGTCGGTGGGAAATACGTACTCCCCCAAGCTTAGGCTTTTGGTCTAAGTTGGTCTATGGCCACGGCTGGCCTGGCGGATATCCATAATAATAGTTGGGGTCATACTACGATGCAGCGGCTATCGCCTGCTGAGCTGCAGCGTGGCGATGAGCGACCCCCTCTCTCCTCTCGTACTCATCTGCCTCCTCTCTAGTAATGGTATATCTTCCTCTTGCCTGATAATCGAAGAAGGCAGGATCAGGGAGAGTAATACAGACAGCACGACGTCTGTCAAAGATTAGTCGATACTGGAGAGGTGATTCATTCCTCTCGACAAACTGGTGGTGAACCATAGCATTAAAATCTAGATAAGCAGGAGGTAATTCAATATCATCTTCATGTATGGCTATACCAAGAAAATTAGCTATGCGGGTTGCATAAATTCCACCAAAGAAATCTCCATTAAGTATATTAAGATGCAACCTACGGGCAACAATGGCTCCCAAATTATATGATTTGTCTCCTAACACAGCACTCCTAAGAATACTGAGATCGGGGACACACATGTGACATGCCTCATCTTTACCATTAATACATCTACCTATAAAGAGAGCAAAATAATGCATAGCTGGAAAGTGAATGCTCCCTATGGTAGCTTGTGTAATATCTCTAGATTCTCCCATAGTTATGCTAGCAAGAAAATCTCTAAATTCAGATTTGCGAGGATCCCTTATACTACCCCATTGTGGAAGTTTGCAAGCAGTGGTAAAATCCTCTAAGTCCATAGTGTAAGATTTATCATAAAGATCAAACAGGACAGTTGGAAAATTACGTGAAGTTGAAAATTCAAACCTCCTCACAAAGGTACTGGTGAGGTTGTGATACTGGCTGCACTTCTCTTCCTTGAAGCTCACAAGATCAGCGTTACGCAAATACGTGTTAAATTCTTCTTTAATTCCTGCTCGATCTAGAAAGTTCTCAGAAGGCCATTCACAAGGACGCACTGGAGCGTTTCTTGGTGGCTCTTCGTCAGCATCACGCATTGCAAGCCTGGGTCCTTGCTTCCTTGAGGAACCACCTTGGAACATTTTCCTAAGCATTTTTCTTCCTCTGAAAAAATTCTGAAATTTTTTAGTAACTTCAAAATAAAAAAAACCAAACTCAATAATATTGATAGCAACTACTCCTACAAGTGCCTAGGGCCTATATCATGCATCAAAACTACTTTTGACCATATAAATTTGACATGCAAGCTCAAGAACAGGGTCACCTAAGCAACAAAAATTTGCAATGAATAAAGCACTAGAACAAAAACTAATTGGACCAATGGAGGAGTCACATACCAAGGAACAATCTCCCCAAGCAGTTTTGTGAGAGGTGCTTTGAGCAAGGAGATCGAAAATGGTAGCGAAACGAGCTTGTACTCGGGTTTGAGCTGGATATTCGTGTTTGGGGGAGGAAGAAGGAGTGTATGGGTGAAAGGATAAGTGGAGGAGGGCCACCGTGGGCCCACGAGGTAGGGGGCGCGCCCAGGGGGTAGGGCGCGCCCTCCACCCTCGTGGGCAGGTGGTTGGCCCCCCTGTTGTGTTCTTTGTGCCAAATATTCTCAAATATTCTAGAAAAAATCGTATTTAAATTTTAGGGCATTTGGAGAACTTTTATTTTTGAGGTATTTTTATATTGCACGGATAATCAGATAACAGACAGAAATATTTATTTTTATTTTATTTAATATAAGTAACCGAAAGTAAAAGTGGGGTAGAGAAGGTTGTGCCTTCTGCTTTTCATCCATCTCATGATCATCAAAAGGAATCCACTAACAAGGTTGATCAAGTCTTGTTAACGAACTCATTCCGAATAACATGGAACTGGAGAAATTTTGAATAACACTATGTTACCTCAACGGGGATATGCACATCCCCCAATAATAAGAATATCATATTTCTTCTTGACAGTAGGAAGAGGAAATTCAAAACCTCCAAATATAATCGATGGAATTTTTCCAATAGAACTGATACTATGAACTTGAGGTTGTTTCCTCGAAAGTGTACCGTATGCTCATTACCATTAACATGAAAAGTGACATTGCCTTTAGTGCAATCAATAATAGCCCCTGCAGTATTCAAAAAGGGTCTTCCAAGAATAATAGACATACTATCGTCCTCAGGAACACCAAGAATAACAAAGTCCGTTAAAATAGTAACGTTTGCAACTACAACAGGCACATCCTCACAAATACCGACAGGTATAGCAGTTGATTTATCAGCCCTTTGCAAAGATATTTCAGTAGGTGTCAACTTATTCAAATCAAGTCTACGATATAAAGAGAGAGGCGTAAAACTAACACCGGCTCAAAGATCACATAAAGCAGTTTTAACATAGTTTCTTTTAATGGAGCATGGTATAGTTGGTACACCAGGATCTCCAAGTTTCTTTGGTATTCCACCCTTAAAAGTATAATTAGCAAGCATGGTGGAAATTTTAGCTTCCGGTATCTTTATTTTATTTGTAATAATATCTTTCATGTACTTAGCATAAGGATTGGTTTTGAGTATATCATTTAATCGCATACGCAAAAATATAGGTCTAATCATTTCAGCAAAGCGCTCAAAATCCTCATCATCCTTTTTCTTGGATGGTTTGGGAGGAAAGGGTATGGGTTTCTGAACCCATGGTTCTCTTTCTTTACCATGTTTCCTAGCAACAAAATCTTTCTTATCATAACGTTGATTCTTTGATTGTGGGTTATCAAGATCAACAGCAGGTTCAATTTCTATGTCATTATCATTACTAGGTTGAGCATCATTATGAACATTATCATTAACATTATCACTAGTTTCAGGTTCATTACCAGATTGAGTTTCAGCATCAGAAATAGAAATATCATTTGGATTCTCAGGTGTTTCAACAATAGGATCACTAGAAGCATGCAAAGTCTTATCATTTTTATTTTTCTTCTTTTTAGAAGAACTAGGTGCATCTATATTATTTCTCTGAGAATCTTGCTCAATTCTCTTAGGGTGGCCTTCAGGATACAAAGGTTCCTGAGTCATTCTACCAGTTCTAGTAGCCACTCTAACAGCATTATCATTATGTTTACTATTCAATTCATTGAGCAAATCATTTTGAGCTTTAAGTACTTGTTCTACTTGAGTGGTAACCATAGAAGCATGTTCACTAATAATTTTAAGTTCACCTTTAACATTAGCCATATAATCACCCAAGTGTTCAAGCATATTTGAATTGTATTTCAATTGTCTACCAAAATAAGCATTAAAGTCTTCTTGCTTAGCCATAAATTTATCAAACTCATCTAAGCATGGGCTAGCAAACTTAGTAAATGGGATTACAGCTTTATCATATTTATAGAGAGAATTTACCTTTACTACCTGTGTCGGGTTATCAAGACCATGAGTTTCTTCAATAGGTAAAGGATTTGGATTATATGTTTCTTCAACAGGTGGTAAATTAAGACCATGTATTTCTTCAATAGGAGGTAAATTCTTAACATCTTCAGCTTTAATACCTTTTTCTTTCATAGATTTCTTTGCCTCTTGCATATCTTCAGGACTGAGAAATAGAATACCCCTCTTCTTCAGGATTGGTTTAGGAATAGACTCAGGAATTGGCTCCAAAGGTGTCCAATTATTTTCATCTGTCAACATATTGTTCAATAAAATTTCAGCTTCATCCGGTGTTCTTTCCCTGAAAACAGAACCAGCACAACTATCCAGGTAATCTCTGGAGGCATCATTTAGTCCATTATAAAAGATATCAAGTATTTCATTTTTCTTAAGAGGATGATCAGGAAAAGCATCAAGTAATTGGAGAAGCCTCCCCCAAGCTTGTGGGAGACTCTCTTCTTCAATTTGCACAAAATTATATATATCCCTTAAAGCAGCTTGTTTCTTATGAGCAGGGAAATATTTAGCAGAGAAGTAATAAATCATATCCTGGGGACTACGCACACAACGAGGATCAAGAGAATTAAACCATGTCTTAGCATCACCCTTTAATGAGAACGGAAATATTTTAAGGATATAAAAGTAGCAAGTTCTCTCATCTTTAGTAAACAGGGTAGCTATATCATTCAATTTAGTAAGATGTGCCATAATAGTTTCAGATTCATAATCATGAAAAGGATCAGATTCAACCAAAGTAATTATATCAGGATCAACAGATAATTCATAATCCTTATCAGTAACAAAGATAGGTGAAGTAGCAAAAGCAGGGCCAGGTTTCATTCTAGCATTTAGAGATTGCTTACTCCATTTAGCTAATAACCTTTTGAGTTCATTTCTATTTTTGCAAGCTAAAATAGCTAAAGAAGCTTCTTGATCAAAAACATAACCCTTAGGAATAACAAGTGATTCTTCATCATCACTTTCATCAGTATCATCAGATTCAATATTTTCAATCTCTCTAGCTCTAGCAAGTTGTTCATCAAGAAAATCACTAAGTGGCATAGTAGTATCAGGCATAGAGGTAGTTTCATCATAAGTATCATGCATAGCAGAAGTGGCATCATCAATAACATGCGACATATCAGAACGAATAGCAGAAGCAGGTGTAGGTGTCGCAAGCTTACTCAAAACAGAAGGTGAATCAAGTGCAGAGCTAGATGGTAGTTCCTTACCTCCCCTCGTAGTTGAGGGATAAATCTTGGTTCTTGGATCTTTCAAATTCTTCATAATAATAAGCAGATATAAATCCCAAGTGACTCAAAGAATAGAGCTATGCTCCCCGGCAACGGCGCCAGAAAATAGTCTTGATAACCCACAAGTATAGGGGATCGCAACAGTTTTCGAGGGTAAAGTATTCAACCCAAATTTATTGATTCGACACAAGGGGAGACAAAGAATACTCTCAAGTATTAGCAGCTGAGTTGTCAATTCAACCACACCTGGAAACTTAATATCTGTAGCAAAGTATTTAGTAGCAAAGTAATATGATAGTAGTGGTAACGGTAATAAAAGGTAACACTAGTAAAAGCAATGTTTTTGGTATTTTGTAGTGATGATAGCAATAACAACGGGAAACTAAATAAGCGAAGAACAATATGTGGAAAGCTCGTAGGCAACGGATCGGTGATAGAGAATTATGCCGGATGCGGTTCATCATGTAGCAGTCATAACCTAGGGTGACACAGAACTAGCTCCAGTTCGTCAATATAATGTAGGCATGTATTCCGAATATAGTCATACGTGCTTATGGAAAAGAACTTGCATGACATCTTTTGTCCTACCCTCCCGTGGCAGCGGGGTCCTTACGGAAACTAAGGGATATTAAGGCCTCCTTTTAATAGAGAACCGGAACAAAGCATTAACACATAGTGAATACATGAACTCCTCAAACTATGGTCATCACCGGTAAGTATCCCAATTATTGTCACTTCGGGGTTAACGGATCATAACACATAATAGGTGACTATAGACTTGCAAGATAGGATCAAGAACACTCATATATTGATGAAAACATAATAGGTTCAGATCTGAAATCGTGGCACTCGGGCCCTAGTGACAAGCATTAAGCATAGCAAAGTCATAGCAACATCAATCTCAGAACATAGTGGACACTAGGGATCAAACCCTAACAAAACTAACTTGATTATATGATAGATCCCATCCAACCCATCACCGTCCAGCAAGCCTACAATGGAATTACTCACGCACGGCGGTGAGCATCATGAAATTGGTGACGGAGGATGGTTGATGATGGCGATGGCGACGGATTCCCCTCTCCGGAGCCCCGAAAGGACTCCAGATCAGCCCTCCCGAGAGGTTTTAGGGCTTGGCGGCGGCTCCATATCGTAAAACGCGATGATTTCTTCTCTCTGATTTTTTTTCTCCCCGAAACTCAATATATGGAGTTGGAGTTGGAGTCGGAGAGGCAACAGGGGGCCCACGAGGTAGGGGGCGCGCCCCCACCCTCGTGGGCAGGTGGTGCCCCCCCTGGCCTTCATCTTTTGCAGGTATTTTTCTTATTTTCTGAAAAGTGGCTCCGTGAAGTTTCAGATCATTCCAAGAACGTTTGCTCCTGCACATAAATAACACCATGGTAATTTTGCTGAAAACAGCGTCAGTCTGGGTTAGTTCCATTCAAATCATGCAAGTTAGAGTCCAAAACAAGGGCAAAAGTGTTTGGAAAAGTAGATACGTTGGAGACATATCAGGGGGTGCTGGTTGGCCTAGTGCTGAAAACGAGGGACAAAGAGAGTGGATGCGGGTTGGATCCCGAGGAAGAGGAGTGGCGGCAGCGAGGAGGATTGGTGGATTGGACAGGATAGGCTAGGGTTTGGCTGTATAAATAGGTAGGGTGGCTAGACTAGGGGCTCAAAGGACCCTCCGATTTAGATCGGACGGTTGAGATAATTAGGTTGGGGAGTCCAATGAAGAGAACGGAGAAGTTTTATAGATGTTTGGGGATGATCTGGACCCAATGGTAATGATAGTCCGGTTTGGGTTCGGGGAAGTTTCAGACACGGGCGAGGGGTCGATGCACTACGCAAAGAGACTCCGGTTTAGGCAAGAGGGAAAATGAAGAACAAGGTTGGTCTCGGAACGGTCAACGAAAGCAAGGGGGGACGCGGCAACTACGAGGGGGTGCAAGTTTGAAAACAATGACGGCAACGGAGTGCCGATGCAATGCAGATGATGCGATGATGAAATGCAACAAACAAATAAATACACAACAACAACGAAATAACTGGAAGGCTTCTAGAGCGCCGGTCTTGGGGCGTCACACCTACCCCTGACGGTTTCTGGGTCATGTGGGAAGGACCCCCTATCGCCGTCACTCACTAGGTGATCGTTCCAAATGTCGTCGCGGAAAGGGGTTAAAACCGTTTGTATAGCACCGGCGCGTACCAGTGATCGTATCTATAATTTTTTATTGTTTCATACCAATATTATACAACTTTCACATACTTTTGGCAATATTTTATATGATTTATTGGACTAACCTATTGATCCAGTGTCCATTGCCAGTTCATGTTTGTTGCATGTTTTTTGTTTCACAGAATATCGATATCAAACAAAGTCCAAATGCGATAAAAATTTACGGAGAATTATTTTGGAATATTTGTGATTTTTGGGAGGTGAAATCAATGCAAGCGGGGACCATAGGCCCCAAGATCTGCGGCGCGCCCAGGTGTCTTATGCTCACGTCGTATGTCGGTTGGGTCTCTACTTCGGGTGCAAGGAAGCATATATCCGAAACAAAATGTGTTAAAATTTCAGCGCAATCGGAGTTACTGCTACCTCTTGAGCACTGTGTTGGTTTTCCCTTGAAGAGGAAAGGGTGATGCAACAAAGTAGCGTACGTATTTCCCTCAGTTTCTGAGAACCAAGGTATCAATCTAGCAGGAGACTACACGCAAGTCCCTCGTACCTACACAAACAAATAAGAACCTCGCAACCAACGCGATAAAGGGGTTGTCAATCCCTTCACGGTCACTTACGAGAGTGAGATCTGATAGAGATAATAATAATAAGATAAATATTTTTGGTATTTTTATGATATAGATTGAAAGTAAAGATTACAAAATAAACGGTGCCAAAAATAACTTGTTGACGGGAGATTAATATAATGGAGAATAGACCCGGGGGCCATAGATTTCATTAGTGGCTCCTCTCAAGATAGCATAAGTTATTACGGTGGGTGAACAAATTACTATCGAGCAATTGATAGAAAAGTGCATAATTATGAGAATATCTTGGCATGATCATGTATATAGGCATCACGTCCGTGACAAAGTAGAACGAAACGATTCTGCATCTACTACTATTACTCCACACATCGACCACTATCCAGCATGCATCTAGAGTATTAAGTTCATAAGAACAGAGTAAGGCATTAGGCACGATGACATGATGTAGAGGGATAAACTCAAGCAATATGATATAAACCCCATCTTTTTATCCTCGATGGCAACAATAAAATACGTGCCTTGCTGCCCCTACTGTCACTGGGAAAGGACACCGCAAGATTGAACCCAAAGCTAAGCACTTCTCCCATTGCAAGAAAGATCAATCAAGTATGCCAAACCAAACTAATAATTCGAAGAGACTTCCAATGATAACCAATCATACATAAAAGATTTCAAAGAAGAATCAAATATTGTTCATAGATAAACTTGATCATAAACCCACAATTCATCGGATCTCAACAAACACACCGCAAAAAGAGTTACATCGAATAGATCTCCAAGAAGATCGAGGAGAACATTGTATTGAGATCCAAAGAGAGAGAATAAGCCATCTAGCTAATAACTATGGACCCGAAGGTCTGAAGTAAACTACTCACACATCATCGGAGAGGCCATGGAGTTGATGTAGAGGCCCTCCGTGATTGATTTCCCCTCCGGCGGAGCTTCGGAAAAGGCCCCAAGATGGGATCTCTTGGGTACAAAAGGTTGCGGCGGTGGAAATAGGGTTTCATGGTGCTCCTGGATGTTTTCGGGGTATATGGATATATATAGGAAGAAGAAGTAGGTCGGCGGAGCCATAAGGGGCCCACGAGGGTGGAGGGCACGCCCAAGGGGTAGGCGCGCCCCCCTGCCTCGTGGCCTCCTCGTTGGTTGCTTGACATTCACTCCAAGTCCTCTCGATCACGTTTGTTCCAAAAATAACTCTCCCGAAGGTTTCATTCCGTTTGGATTCCGTTTGATATTCCTTTTCTGTGAAACACTGAAATAGGCAAAAAACAACAATTTGCACTGGGCCTTCGGTTAGTAGGTTAGTCCCAAAAATAATATAAAAGTGTATAAATAATCCCATTAACATCCAAAACAGATAATATAATGGCATGGAACAATCAAAAATTATAGATATGTTGGAGACGTATCAAGCATCCCCAAGCTTAATTCCCGCTCGTCCTCGAGTAGGTAAATGATAAAAACAAAATTTTTGATGTGAAATGTTACCTAGCATAATTATCAATGTAATTCTCTTTATTGTGGCATAATGTTCAGATCCGAAAGATTCAAGACAAAAGTTTAATATTGACATAAAAATAATAATACTTCAAGCATACTAACAAAGCAATTATGTCTTCTCAAAATAACATGGCCAAAGAAAGTTATCCCTACAAAATCATATAGTCTGGCTATGCTCTATCTTCACCACACAAAATATTTAAATAATGCACAACCCTGATGACAAGCCAAGAAATTGTTTCATACTTTTGGTGTTCTCAAACTTTTTCAATCTTCACGCAATACATGAGCGTGAGCCATGGACATAGCGCTATAGGTGGAATACAAGGGTGGTTGTGGAGAAGACAAAAAGGAGAAGATAGTCTCACATCAACTAGGCGTATTAATGGGCTATGGAGATGCCCATCAATAGATATCAATGTGAGTGAGTAGGGATTGCCATGCAACGGATGCACTAGAGCTATAAGTGTATGAAAGCTCAACAAAAGAAACTAAGTGGGTGTGCATCCAACTTGCTTGCTCACAAAAACCTAGGGCATTTTGAGGAAGCCCATCATTGGAATATACAAGCCAAGTTCTATAATGTAAAATTCCCACTAGTGTATGAAGGTGATAACATAGGAGACTCTCTATCATGAAGATCATGGTGCTACTTTGAAGCACAAGTGTGGAAAAAGGATAGTAACATTGTCCCTTCTATCTTTTTCTCTCATTTTTTTATTTGGGCCTTTTTTATGGCCTCTTTTCTTTTTTTCTTTTTATTTTTTTATTTTTTGTCCGAAGTCTCATCCCGACTTGTGGGGGAATCATAGTCTCCATCATCCTTTCCTCACTTGGGACAATGCTCTAATAATGATGATCATCACACTTTTGTTTACTTACAACTCAAGAATTACAACTCAATACTTAGAACAAAATATGACTCTATGTGAATGCCTCCGGCGGTGTACCGGGATGTGCAATGAATCAAGAGTGACATGTATGAAAGAATTATGAACGGTGCCTTTGCCAAAAATACGATGTCAACTACATGATCATGCAAAGCAATATGACAATGATGAAGCGTGTCATAATAAATGAAAGAGTGGAAAGTTGCATTGCAATATATCTCGGAATGGATATGGAAATGCCATAATAGGTAGGTATGGTGGCTGTTTTGAGAAAGGTATATGGTAGGTTTAACGTACCGGAAAAAGTTGCGCGGTACTAGAGAGGCTAGCAATGGTGGAAGGGTGAGAGTGTGTATAATCCATCGACTAAACATTAGTCATAAAGAACTCACATACTTATTGCAAAAATTTATTAGTTATCAAAACAAAGTACTGCGCGCATGCTCCTAGGAGGATAGATTGGTAGGAAAAGACCATCGCTCGTCCCCGACTGCCACTCATAAGGAAGACAATCAATAAATAAATCATGCTCCGACTTCATCACATAACAGTTCACCATACGTGCATGCTATGGGAATCACAAACTTTAGAACAAGTATTTCTCAAATTCACAACTACCCAACTAGCATGACTCTAATATCACCATCTTCATATCTCAAAACAATCATCAAGTGTCAAACTTCTCATAGTATTCAATGCACTTTTTATGATAGTTTTATTATACCCATCTTGGATGCCTATCATATTAGGACTAATTTTTAACCAAAGCAAATTACCATGTTGTTATAAAGGACTCTCAAAATAATATAAGTGAATCATGAGAGATCAATAGTTTCTATAAAATAAAACCACCACCGTGCTCTGAAAGATATAAGTGAAGCACTAGAGCAAAATTATCTAGCTCAAAAGATATAAGTGAAGCACATAGAGTAATCTAATAAATTCCAATTCATGTGTGTCTCTCCCAAAAGGTGTGTACAGCAAGGATGATTGTGGTAAACTAAAAAGCAAAGACTCAAATCATACAAGACACTCCAAGCAAAACACATATCATGTGGTGAATAAAAATATAGCCTCAAGTAAAGTTACCGATAGAAGAAGACGAAAGAGGGGACGCCTTCCGGGGCATCCCCAACCTTAGGCTTTTGGTTGTCCTTGAATTTTACCTTGGGGTGCCCTGGGCATCCCCAAGCTTAGGCTCTTGCCACTCCTTATTCCATAATCCATCAAATCTTTACCCAAAACTTGAAAACTTCACATCACAAAACTTAAACAGAAAATCTCATCAGCTCCATTAGTATAAGAAAACAAACCACCACTTAAGGTACTATAATGAACTAATTCCTTATTTATATTGATGTTAAACCTACTTTATTCCAACTTCTCTATGGTTCATACACTCAAATACTAGCCATAGATTCATCAAAATAAGCAAACAACACGCGAAAAACGGAATCTGTCAAAAATAGAACAGTCTGTAGTAATCTGCAGGTTTCGAATACTTCTGTAACCCCAAAAATTCTTAAATAAATTTCTGGACGTGAGGAATTTAACTATTAATCATCTTCAAAAAGAATAAACATAATCGCACTCTCCAGTAAAATATGGCAGCAAATCTCGTGAGCGCTAAAGTTTATGTTTTTTACAGCAAGATCGCAAAGACTTTCCCCAAGTCTTCCCAAAGGTTCTACTTGGCACAAACACTAATTAAACATAAAAAACAACCATAAAAGAGGCTAGATAGATTATTTAATACTAAATAGAACCAAAAAGCAAGAAATAAAAATAAAGTTGGGTTGCCTCCCAACAAGCGCTATCGTTTAACGCCCCTAGCTAGGCATAAAAGCAAGGATAGATCTAGGTATTATCATCTTTGGTATTGGGAAAGAAAAGAGAAATTTTCTTTTCTATAGCATTTATCTTTCTATTTTGAGAAAGCACGTGGCCATTAATGGTGGAAGAAAGATTAAGCATGTTACGGAAATTTGCATCTAAGCTAGCCTTCATTTCTTTGATAATTTCATTTTGGTAAAAGCACAAAAGAGATGTGGATTCAACCTTCTCACTCAAGGGGTGCCCAAATATAGTTTTCATCTTTTCATAAGTATCTAATGGACCCCCCTCAAGAAAACCTTCTTCAAAAATAGAATCTAGAACTTTCTTGAACGAAGAGGGTAAACCAATATAAAAGCTTTTCAGGTATATCTCAATTTGATATTGAGGTACATAGCTAGCTCGGATCCTTAATAGCCTATCCCAAGCATCTTTCAAAGATTCATCAAGTAAATAACGAAAAATTCCGGGATCATCTTCATCGAAATTATTCAAACCCTCACTGATAACCCCGGTAGGTCTTTCCATAGCATCATTATTTATGAGCTTAGAGAGGACAGAGGGACTATCCAAAGTAAAACCCGGGAGAGGACCCTTAGCTCTTTTTGAATCGGCCATGGCACAAGAAAAACAAATGGGAAAGAGGCGAATAAAACGGCAAGGGTGAAATGGGGGAGAGGAAAACGAGAGGCAAATGGCAAATAATGTAATGCGAGGGATAAGAGTTTGTGATGGGTACTTGGTATGTCTTGACTTGTGCATAGATATCCCCGGCAATGGCGCCAGAAATCCTTCTTGCTACCTCTTGAGCACTGCGTTGGTTTTTCCTTGAAGAGAAAAGGGTGATGCAGCAAAGTAGCGTAAGTATTTCCCTCAATTTTTGAGAACCAAGGTATCAATCCAGTAGGAGACTACATGCAAGTCCCTCGTACCTACACAAACAAATAAGAACCTCGCAACCAACGCGATAAAGGATTGTCAATCCCTTCACGGTCACTTACGAGAGTGAGATCTGATAGAGATAATAATAATAAGATAAATATTTTTGGGATTTTTATGATATAGATTGAAAGTAAAGATTGCAAAATAAATGGTGCCATAAATAACTTGTTGACAGGAGATTAATATAATGGAGAATAGACCCAGGGGCCATAGGTTTCACTAGTGGCTTCTCTCAAGATAGCATAAGTTATTATGGTGGGTGAACAAATTACTGTCGAGCAATTGATAGAGAAGTGCATAATTATGAGAATATCTAGGCATGATCATGTATATAGGCATCACGTCCGCGACAAGTAAACCGAAACGATTCTGCATCTACTACTATTACTCCACACATCGACCGCTATCCAGCATGCATCTAGAGTATTAAGTTCGTAAGAACAGAATAACGCATTAGGCAAGATGACATGATGTACATGGATAAACTCAAGCAATATGATATAAACCCCATATTTTTATCCTCGATGGCAACAATACAATACGTGCCTTGCTGCCCCTACTGTCACTGGGAAAGGACACCGCAAGATTGAACCCAAAGCTAAGCACTTCTCCCATTGCAAGAAAGATCAATCTAGTAGGCCAAACCAAACTGATAATTAGAAGAGACTTGCAAAGATAACCAATCATACATAAAAGATTTCATAGAAGAATCAAATATTGTTCATACATACACTTGATCATAAACCCCCTATTCATCGGATCTCGACAAACACACCGCAAAAATAGTTACATCGAATAGATCTCCAAGAAGATCAAGGAGAACATTGTATTGAGATCCAAAGAGAGAGAAGACGCCATCTAGCTAATAACTATGGACTCGAAGGTCTGAAGTAAACTACTCACACATCATCGGAGAGGCCATGGAGTTGATGTAGAGGCCCTCCGTGATTGATTCCCCCTCCGGCGGAGCTCCGAAAAAGGCCCCAAGATGGGATCTTTTGGGTACAGAAGGTTGCGATGGTGGAAATAGGGTTTTGTGGTGCTCCTAGATGTTTTCGGGGTATATGGATATATATGGGAGGAAGAAGTAGGTCGGGGGAGCCACGAGGGGCCCATGAGGGTGGAGGGCGCGCCCAGGGGGCTCTCTTCCCCTCTCTCTCCCGGTGGCGACGGAGTGCTGCCGGGGCTAGGATCGTGACGGTGATCTACATCAACAATCTTGCTACCGTCAACACCAACTTTCTCCCCCTCTATGCAGCGGTGTAACATCTCTTCTCCCCGTTGTAGTCTCTACTTAAACATGGTGCTAAACTCCATATATTATTTCCCAATGATCTATCATTATCCTATGATGTTTGAGTAGATCTGTTTTGTCCTGTGGGTTAATCGTGATCTTGGTTTGTATGATTGTATATTTTATTTATGGTGCTGTACTACGGTGCCCTCCGTCTCGCGCAAACGTGAGGGGCCCCCTCCGTAGGGTGTTGCAATATGTCATGGTTTGCTTATTGTTAGTGTTGCGAGGGTGACAGCAGCCTAAACACAGATAAGTGGGTTATGGCGTATGGGAGTAAAGAGGACTTGATACTTAATGCTATGGTTGGGTTTCACGACCTTAATGATCTTTAGTAGTTGTGGATGCTTGCTAGGGGTCCAATCATAAGTGCATATGATCCAAGTAGAGAAAGTATGTTAGCTCATGCCTCTCCCACATATAAAATTGCAAGATTGATTACCGGTCTAGTTATCGATTGCCTGGGGACAAATGACTTTGTTGCTGACAAAAGCTATCCACTTTTATTACCTTGAAATTTATTCATAGTTTTATTCTTGAAAAGTACTCGTAGTTTTATTTTTGCAAAATAGTTTCATACTTGTTTTAGGTAAAGCAAACGTCAAGTGTGCATAGAGTTGTATCGATGGTCGATAGAACTTGAGTGATTATTTGTTCTACCTTTAGCTCATCGTTGTGTTCAACACTCTTATTTACCGAAAGCTACAAACGATCCCCTATACTTGTGGGTTATCAGTGGCTTGACCTCCAGCCCTGCAGCCGAACTGGTCTCCGGCAGAGCGGTATGGCGTCGACCGGATCTGCAAAGCCCGCCGCCAAGGACCATGCTCGCCAGGCGCGAAAGGACGCCGGCGACCCGCCTTGAAGGAGCCCCCGAGCTCCTCTGCGCGGGCTCTGAAATCGCCCACCGAGCACGTCAGTCGCGCTTGCGTCCGCGACGCACCACCGCCACCCTCTTCCTCACTTACCTTTGCCTCGTCGTCCTCCTCGTCCGAACTATCCCCCGCTAGCGTGCAGAAGCGGCTTCCCAAGCGGGCGTCCGCCGCATCTAGCCACGAGCACAAGGGTGAAGCCATCTATAACGCCCTCGATGCGGCTATATCTCCCATGTGTCGAAGCACGACTTAGAGGCATAACCACATTGAAAGCAATGTCACAAGTGAGGTAATCTTCACAACAACCCATGTAATGAATAAGGGAAAAGGTACATAGTTGGCTTACAATCACCACTTCACACAACACATGAATAAAGCATAACATCATCCAGATACAATCAAGGTCCGACTACGGAACCAAAATAAAAGAAGACTACCCCAAATGCTACACGGATCCCCGATCGTCCCAACTGGGCTCCACTACTAATCAACTAGAACGAAACAACACAAAGGACAATATCTTCATCGAGCTCCTCCTTGAGCTTGGTTGTGTCACCTGCACGGTTTTATCAGCACCTGCAAACTGGTTTTGCAAGTAATCTGTGAGTCACGGGGACTCAGCAATCTCACACCCTCGCGATTAAGACTATTTAAGCTTATAGGTAAGGTAGTGGTATGAGGTGGAGCTGCAGCAAGCGACTAGAATATATGGTGGCTAACATACACAAATGAGAGCGAGAAGAGAAGGCAAAGCACGTTCGAGAAATCTATGATCAAGAAGTGATCCTAGAACAACCCACGTCAAACATAACTCCAACACCGTGTTCACTTCCCGGACCCCGCCTAGAAGAGACCATCACGGCTACACACGCAATTGATGTATTTTAATTAAGATCAACTTCAGGTTTTCTACAAACGGACATTAACAAATTCCCATCTACCCATAACCGCGGGCACGGCTTTCGAAAGTTCAAATCCCTGCAGGGGTGTCCCAACTTAGCCCATCACAAGCTCTCACGGTCAACGAAGGATATTCCTTCTCCCAAGACAACCCGATCAGACTCGACATCCCGGTTACAAGACATCCTCGACAATGGTGAAACAAGACCAGCAAAGCCACCCAGATGTGCCGACAAATCCCGATAGGAGATGCACATATATCGTTCTCAGGGCACACCGGATGAGCAAGACATCGGGTAGGCCAGCCCAGAGTTGCCCCTGGTAGCTCCGGACATCGCTCATTTGGACCAACACTTAGAGAAGCACTGGCCCAGGGGGGGGTTAAAATAAAGATGACCCTTGGGCAGGCCTACCCAAGGGAAAGAAAAGGCTAGGTGGCGAATGGTAAAACCAATGTTGGGCCTGGCCGGATGAGTTTTATTCAAGGCGAACTATCAAGGGGTACCCATTATAACCCAACCGTGTAAGGAACGCAAAATCCGAGAACATAACACCGATATGACGGAAACTAGGGCGGCAAGAGTGGAACAAAACACCAGGCATAAGGCCGAGCCTTCCACCCTTTACCAAGTATATAGATGCATTAATTAAATAAGAGATATTGTGATATCCCAACAAAATAACCATGTTCCAACATGGAACAACTCCAATCTTCACCTGCAACTAGGAACACTATAAGAGGGGCTGAGCAAAGCGGTAACATAGCCAAACAACGGTTTGCTAGGACAAGGTGGGTTAGAGGCTTGACATGGCAATATGGGGGGCATGATATAGCAAGTGGTAGGTATCACAACATAGGCATAGCAATAGAGCGAGCAAACTAGCAAGCAAATATAGAAGTGATTTCGAGGGTATGGTCATCTTGCCTGAGATCCCGGAAGGAAGAAGAACGAGTCCATGAAGAAGACAAACGGGTAGATGAACGGATCCTCACAACTCGACGTTATCGGAACCAACCCGAAGAAGCACACCAGAAAGAAGCAAACAACATAGTAAAGCAACCATCACATAAACATGGCATGATGCACAATCAAGTATGATGCATGTCCGGTTTAATGAAGCATGGCATGGCAAAGTGCACAAGCAAACCTACAAATTAAGTGGAGCTCAATATGCAACGGAGTTGCATATTGAAGAAAACACCACATGACTTATTTAGTTCTCTCTCGTTAGGTACTCAACACTATTAAATGTTGTTAAACATGGCAAGAGGGTTAAGCAAAGTAAAACTACCTATCTAGTCAAGTTTAAATGAGGCCGGAAACAACGAACAACAATTCCGGAAAATCCTCATATGCATATATTAGGTTTGGTACTGTTCTGCCCTAACCATATTTTAGAGTTGTTAAACATGCAAAGTAAATCCACCATGTTAAACTAGGCATTTTTCTACCGCATTTACATATAAAGTTTGTTAGGTTTGGAGCTACGGTTATTAAGTTATGGAATAAATAATTTTAACAAGTTATTTGAGCAAATTTAAACAAACAGCATTTTAAACATTTCAAACATGCATGAAAGTTGAATATTATTAAACTAGACAAAATTCTAAGCAACTTTCATATATAATTTATTTAGATCCGATGCACGGTTGTGAAGTTGTTAAATGCATGAAGTTTAGGGGCTAAATTGCAAAATTGGACGGCTCTGGATAAAAAGATAAATCGCTGATCTGAAAAAATATACACTGGACGAATCTGGCCGGCCCAAAGGGCATGGGAGCGGGGGCTGCTCACCAGCGTGGCCATTGGGCCAGCACGAGCTGGGCCTGGGCCGGTCGATGGGGGGATGCAGGCTGGACAGGCCGGATCGGTTCAACGCAGCGAGCAGAGGCGTTCTCCTCCTCTTCTCGATAGGAAGACGAGCAGCGGAGGCGTGGGACTTGGCGGCCGGGAACGGGACAAGGCAGCAGGGCACGCCGGCGCTGAGGATCCGAGGAAGGAGGCGGCGCTGGAGGCAGGCTTGCGGGTCAGCGAGAGTCAACACGGGCGTGGGTCGGGCGAGGCGTTCATCCCTGGTTCGTTCGAAGAGGCGAGGCACTGGGGTCGTGCATCATTCTCTTGCTCGAAGCAGAGGGTGCAGGGGAAGCAGAGTCCGGCGACGAGGGATGCAGGGTCGCGACGCGGCGGCGCTCGAGCAGACGGGCAGGAGCGGGCGCGAGGGCTTCCTCCCTGGACCGATGCGTGAATGCAGAGGCCCGGCGACATCGGGACATGGCGAAGACGGGGCATCTCCAGCAAGGCGAGGAAGGATAGGACGGCCATGGCGAGGCCCTAGATGGCGGAGGTCGTCGATTCCTGTCCCTGGCAAAGAGAGACAGACAAAGAGAGGTGAGACAGAGAAGAAAGAGAGAGGGGAAGGAAGAGAGCACAGGAGGAACGGCGACGGGGTCGGCCTGCAGGCTCGCGGGAGGTCTCTGCGAGGAGAGGCTGGGATGGATCGGCGCTCCTCTCGATCCAGATTGAGGCAGGCGCTCTTGATTGGCCGGGCACGGAAAAACGAGTGGAGTTAGGTGGGGGTGGCGGCGCTGCGAGGGAAATTGGGCAGGTGGATGCGGAATGGATGGAACAAATCCCTAGTATCTAGGGTTTGGTCTAGATTTAGACTAGAGAGTATATATATATAAGGAAAGAGGGAGAGTTTAGGGGCTAATCCGTTCCTCCAATAAAATCGAGCGGTCGAGAGAAAAAATATGTTGGGAAGTCCAATTAACAAAACAGAGACGTTTTGGTTTGGGGATGATCCGGACACAACGGTGGCGACTGCCCGGTCGGGTTCGGGTAAGTTTCGGACACGTGCGAGGGGTCGATGGAACTTGTGGGCTGTGGAGAAGGGCTCGAGCTGGGAGAAAAGAAAAGAGAGAGGCCTGGCGGCTGTTTTTGGAGACCGAAAATGTCCGACGATAGACCGGCTATCATGCCGCTATAGTTATCCGTTGGGGCGTCAAACGGACTCCGAATGCGATGAAACTTAGCAGGCGGTCTACTGACAACAAAACAACACCGCACGCCAACTTTCAACCCATACAGAGAACATTTTCCGTCCACTTATAAAATAATATTTCGGACATGCCGCGGGCGGGTGCAAGTGTGTCTGGACTCAGGACGGACAACGGACGGAATGGGGAGGCCGGGGCAGATGCAAGTTTTGAAAACATGATGATGCAATGCACATGATGACACGATAAGATGCAACACAGAAGCAAATGACATGGCAAGACAGCGAATAACTGGAAGACAACTGGTGCAACGGTCTCGGGGCGTTACAACACTCCACCACTACGAGAGGATCTCGTCCCGAGATCTAGGATGACACCGGAGAGAAACGGAAGAGGAAGAGGTGAGGTGAAACTATGTTGCTTCTTTGACAAACGAGTGAAACCAAAGAACCTTGCGAGGTTGAACAAATTCAAGAAAAGAATACAACGAAGGTGAACAAAGTCGAAAACACTACGTTAGAAAAGAGGGACAAAGAACATTGTGAAAAAAAACCTTGAGGTTGAAGGGCAAGATATATATTGAAACCACTCCGGTTAAGAGGATAAGCAAAAGAAAGAACATGATCTTCAAAAAACAAGAAGAGAGCAACATCACCATGCCTCCGGAAGAAAAGAGAGAATGGAATGGAATGAACGGAGGAGAAAAACAATATCTTCTATCTCGAATGAGCTTGAAAGCATCTTTAGGAGAAGGGTCGAATGGAGTTGTTGGAAAACCAACAACGAAAAGATAAGCTTGATATGGGCTTATGGAAAACATCTCAAAACTATGAGGTGAAATTCCGCCACTAACAAACACAATAGATTGGATTGATATCAACAAGGAGGCGAGAAAAACTTATTTCACCGGGAGGATAAATGAAGGACTTGGGTCATTTATAAGCACCATAATTAGCAACAATCCTCAGGGAAGGCTTTAGGTGAAATATACCCCAATATAACTCCAATGAAGAGATTGATGGATTTAAAATACCTCATTCTTAACAGCATGTGGATCATGAAACATGAACTCAAATTATCAAGAATGACATAATACCACCTCCGATGATATGGTAGAAAGAATTACACTCCAGATTACAAGATGAAGAATGCTTGAGCTCCTTAAAAGAATCTCGATGAAAACTTGGAGAAGGAATTTAATCCTTTATGAATCATCATGTAGCATCTCCATGAAGAACTCTGGTAAACAAAATGATGATAAAAGAAAGTGAAATTGACAACACAAGGTGAAGCCTTGCAAAGATTTAGATGAACCTCCGGAAAAAGGAATTGAATTTACTCGATGAAACAAGAATATGAATTACATTACGCTCATCCTTCACCAATTTAAATTGATGACAAACAGCGGATTTGACATACTACTTATTCTCGTAGAAAAGAATAAGATAGATATAGCGCAACTTGAGAAAATCTTCAACGAACCACCGGTAGAATTTGGGAACAACGAATGAATTGATATGATAACCAAGAAGAGATCTTGAACGAACCACCGTAAGAATTGGAAATGAACGAAGAAAAGAGATGAATCACCGGTAAGAATTAGAGAACGAATGAGGATACTTGAGGGGATTTAGATACAACTGAAACGAAGAGATCACGAGCTGATTAGAGAATATTGGATGATGCACCGGTAAGATTTGGGGAATGAGAGCTGAAAGCTAGAATGAATAAATCTTCTGAAACGATGGGCTTCGTAGAAAACAAACTGAAATACTCTTGAAATGCTCCGGATGGGTGAAAAGAATTCTCACAATTGAAAACAATTATGAGAGAATGGCAATAAGCTAGAACCATGAATCTTGAAGAGAATGGAACAAGATTGAGAGAAAAATCTTCTTCGGTCTTCAATGCAGAGAATGACGATGAGAAACACCACCATGAATTGTTGAGACACTTAGAAAGAATCAAAAACGAAGAAGTTGATCTAACGATGAAAAGGATTTGACCGATCTTGGAGAAACCATCTGACTGATGATAATTCATTCTTACGTCAAACTTTAAAAGATTTGAGAATAGCTCCGGTAAAATTAGAAGAGTCAGGTAAGATCCTGGAAAAAGGCCTGTGGGTTAGGGCCCACTGAAAAGAAACACCGTTGAAGGATTTTGAAGAGAGATTGCACTGGTTAAATAAAATGGCTTGAATGAGATAACAACCTTGGAATAGGTTTGAACGGATCTTGAAGGAAAAGATGAGCCTTCCAAGATATCTTCAGCACTCTGGAATAATTGAATAGCGAGAAATGAATGAATATGATGAGCACCGGCATGAGAAGGTATTTGAAACGAGGAAAAGGGATATGATTGACAAGGCTTGACTAGAATCCACCGGAGAAGAAAAATAATGATGAATGACGATTTTGAAGCTCCGTTAGAATCTTCCTGAGAATCAACGGATAAGAACATTGACGGAAAATAATGGAGAGGTTTCGCATCAATAAAATAGATACTTGATGAAGAAATCTGAGTCCTTGAAGAAACAAAGGGAGGGAGGGCGGGAAAACAAAGGCAACTTGGGATGGATGAAACAAACAACGTTGAGAAGACTTTGAGTTGATCTTGCGGATGTTGAAAATGATCGGATCCACTTGAAGAGAAACACGCCGGTTGAAAAGGATTGACATCACAAACTCGATTATCATGAAGGATTTGTATTCACATAGGAACATGAGAATACCGCTTAGGAAAGGTATGGAATCAACACTTGACATTGAAGCAACTCAAATACCACAACTGAAAAACAAAACAAAGGATTGGCTTGCAGAATAAGCCGGAACGAACATATGATAGAGATTTCGTCCGAAGTTTTTGTGGTGGGGCCTACACGGGCTTGATCGTACAGCACCATCATGTACAAGGCAGTGCACATGACATACAAAGCGTCCCTGAGTCAGCATAGCCAAGGACTCTTTAAGACACAACGAGACCACTGTAAAACCAACCGTGGATAGGCGGACCACTAGACGTCGAACCCCAATTTCATATCATACATCTGTCGGAAAGATATCCTAAGAGCTACTTGAATTCCCACTTATAAACTCCCGAAACTTTCGAGTTATGCAATCAGGTGTTGGGGATACAGGGGAAGCATAATATCTCACCCAAAACTAGCAAATCCTACATCCAGCTGTATCCATCCTTCAACACATAACTAGGAAACCTTCGAAAATCATTTACCTCAACCTTCGAAAAACATCCGTTATACAAGTTATGGCAATACTCCCGAACTCCCGCCCCAGTACTGGGTGGCATCGAGGTTATCTCACCAACAACTGTATAGAAGAGATTTTCGATGTCGGCGAAACTCAGGTATTCCAGAACTGCAACGATAAAATTGTGACGACAACACCTCGGAGCTCAACTCCCCGGGACACTACCACAACCCCTAAATGTCAGGAGGCACCAAGAACAATGTTCTCGTCACAAAACAAGATACCCGCGTGATCCTAAATTTTTTTTAGTGAAATTTGAGAAGAGAAGAGTCAAAACTCTACGTCAGGATGCCTCACCAGAGCGACGAAGGGACTGAGGAGTAAAAAGGATCCTACTCTCTGATATATATATAATCCTAAAAGACTCAAAACATTTTCTAGACTCAACAACGCCAATGATTCGATCAAGCAGGGGGCTCCTAAGGTCGGGGAAGGCTCTGATTACCAACTTATAACGCCCTCGATGCGGCTATATCTCCCACGTGTCGAAGCACGACTTAGAGGCATAACCGCATTGAAAGCAATGTCATAAGTGAGGTAATCTTCACAACAACCCATGTAATGAATAAGGGAAAAGGTACATAGTTGGCTTACAATCGCCACTTCACACAATACATGAATAAAGCATTACATCATCTAGATACAATCAAGGTCCGACTACGGAACCAAAATAAAAGAAGACTACCCCAAATGCTACACAGATCCCCGATCGTCCCAACTGGGCTCCACTACTGATCAACTAGAACGAAACAACACAAAGGACAAGATCTTCATTGAGCTCCTCCTTGAGCTTGGTTGCGTCACCTGCACGGTTTTATCGGCACCTACAAACTGGTTTTGCAAGTAATCTGTGAGTCACGGGGACTCAGCAATCTCACACCCTCGTGATCAAGACTATTTAAGCTTATAGGTAAGGTAATGGTATGAGGTGGAGCTACAGCAAGCGACTAGCATATATGGTGGCTAACATACGCAAATGAGAGCGAGAAGAGAAGGCAAAGCACGTTCGAGAAATCTATGATCAAGAAGTGATCCTAGCACAACCTACGTCAAACATAAATCCAACACCGTGTTCACTTCCCGGACCCCGCCGAGAAGAGACCATCATGGCTACACATGCGGTTGATGTATTTTAATTAAGATCAACTTCAGGTTTTCTACAACCGGACATTAACCATCTACCCATAACCGTGGGCACGGCTTTCGAAAGTTCAAATCCCTGCAGGGGTGTCCCAACTTAGCCCATCATAAGCTCTCACGGTCAACGAAGGATATTCCTTCTCCCAAGACAACCCGATCAGACTTGGCATCCCGGTTACAAGACATCCTCGACAATGGTAAAACAAGACCAGCAAAGCCACCCAAATGTGCCGACAAATCCCGATAGGAGCTGCACATATCTCGTTCTCAGGGCACACCGGATGAGCAAAATGTCGGGTAGGCCAGCCCAGAGTTGCCCCTGGTAGCTCCGGACATCGCTCATTTGGACCAACACTTAGAGAAGCACTGGTCCGGGGGGGGTTAAAATAAAGATGACCCTTGGGCAGGCCTACCCAAGGGAAAGAAAAGCTAGGTGGCGAATGGTAAAACCAATGTTGGGCCTTGCTAGAGGAGTTTTATTCAAGGCGAACTGTCAAGGGGTTCCCATTATAACCCAACCGTGTAAGGAATGCAAAATCTGGGAACATAACACCGATATGATGGAAACTAGCGCAGCAAGAGTGGAACAAAACACCAGGCATAAGGCCGAGCCTTCCACCCTTTACCAAGTATATAGATGCATTAATTAAATAAGAGATATTGTGATATCCCAACAAAATAACCATGTTCCAACATGGAACAACTCCAATCTTCACCTGCAACTAGGAACATTATAAGAGGGGCTAAGCAAAGTGGTAACATAGCTAAACAACGGTTTGCTAGGACAAGGCGGGTTAGAGGCTTGACATGGCAATATGGGGGGCATGATATAGCAAGTGGTAGGTATCACAGCATAGGCATAGCAATAGAGCGAGCAAACTAGCAAGCAAAGATAG
Organism: Triticum urartu; assembly: GCF_003073215.2. NCBI lineage: Eukaryota > Viridiplantae > Streptophyta > Magnoliopsida > Poales > Poaceae > Triticum > Triticum urartu. Next base: position 318,320,450 of record NC_053022.1, on the reverse strand, counting down.
AAGTGATTTCGAGGGTATGGTCATCTTACCTGAGATCCCGAAAGGAAGAAGAACGAGTCCATGAAGAAGACAAACGGACGTAGATGAATGGATCCTCACAACTCGACGTTATCGGAACCAACTCGAAGAAGCACACCGGAAAGAAGCAAACAACATAGTAAAACAACCATCACATAAACATGGCATGATGCACAATCAAGTATGATGCATGTCCGGTTTAATGAAGCATGGCATGGCAAAGTGCACAAGCAACCCTACAAATTAAGTGGAGCTCAATATGCAACGGAGTTGCATATTGAAGAAAACACCACATGACTTATTTAGTTCTCTCTCGTTAGGTACTCAACACTATTAAATGTTGTTAAACATGGCAAGAGGGTTAAGCAAAGTAAAACTACCTATCTAGTCAAGTTTAAATGAGGCCGGAAACAACGAACAACAATTCCAGAAAATCCTCATATGCATATATTAGGTTTGGTACTGTTCTGCCCTAACCATATTTTAGAGTTGTTAAACATGCAAAGTAAATCCACCATGTTAAACTAGGCATTTTTCTACCGCATTTACATATAAAGTTTGTTAGGTTTGGAGCTACGGTTATTAAGTTATGGAATAAATCATTTTAACAAGTTATTTGAGCAAATTTAAACAAACAACATTTTAAACATTTCAAACATGCATGAAAGTTGAATATTATTAAACTAGACAATATTCTAATCAACTTTCATATATAATTTATTTAGATCCGATGCACAGTTATGAAGTTGTTAAATGCATGAAATTTAGGGGCTAAACTGCAAAACTGGATGGCTCTGGATAAAAAGATAAATCGCTGATCTGATAAAATATACCCTGGGCCGAATCTGGCCGGCCCAAAGTGCATAGCAGCGGGGGCTGCTCACCAGCGTGGCCATTGGGCCGGCACGAGCTGGGCCTGGGCCGGTCGGTGGGGGGATGCAGGCTGGACAGGCTGGATCGGTTCAACGCAGCGAGCAGAGGCGTTCTCCTCCTCTTCTCGATAGGAAGACGAGCAGCGGCGGCGTGGGACTTGGCGGCCGGGAACGGGACAAGGCAGCAGGGCACGCCGGCGCTGAGGATCCGAGGAAGGAGGCGGCGCTGAAGGCAGGCTTGCGGGTCAGCGAGAGTCAACGCGGGCGTGGGTCGGGCGAGGCGTTCGTCCCTGGTTCGTTCGAAGAGGCGAGGCGCTGGGGTCGTGCATCGTTCTCTTGCTCGAAGCAGAGGGTGCAGGGGAAGCAGAGTCCGGCGACGAGGGATCCAGGGTCACGAGGCGGCAGCGCTCGAGCAGACGGGAAGGAGCGGGCGCGAGGGCTTCCTTCCTGGACCGATGCGTGAATGCAGAGGCCCGGCGGCATCGGGACATGGCGAAGACGGGGCATCTCCAGCAAGGCGAGGAAGGAGAGGACGGCCATGGCGAGGCCCTGGATGGCGGAGGTCGTCGATTCCTGTCCCTGGCGAAGAGAGACAGACAGAAAGAGGTGAGATAGAGAAGAAATAGAGAGGGGAAGGAAGAGAGCAGAGGAGGAACGGCGACAGGGTCGGCCTGCAGGCTCGCGGGAGGTCTCTGCGAGGAGAGGCTGGGATGGATCGGCGCTCCTCTCGATCCAGATCGAGGCAGGCGCTCTTGATTGGCCGGGCACGGAAAAACGAGTGGAGTTAGGTGGGGGATGGCGGCGCTGCGAGGGAAATTGGGCAGGTGGATGCGGAATGGATGGGACAGATCCCTAGTATCTAGGGTTTGGTCTAGATTTAGACTAGAGAGTATATATATATATAAGGAAAGAGGGAGAGTTTAGGGGCTAATCCGTTCCTCCAATAAAATCGAGCGGTCGAGAAAAAAAATATGTTGGAAAGTCCAATTAACAAAACGGAGACGTTTTGTAGATGTTTGGGGATGATCCGGACACAACGGTGGCGACTGGCCGGTCGGGTTCGGGTAAGTTTCGGACACGCGGGAGGGGTCGATGGAACTTGTGGGCTGTGGAGAAGGGCTCGAGCTGAGAGAAAAGAAAAGAGAGAGGCCCGGTGACTGTTTCCGGAGACCGAAAACGTCCGATGATAGACCGGCTATAATGCCGCTATAGTTATCCGTTGGGGCGTCAAACGGACTCAGAATGCGATGAAACCTGGCAGGCGGTCTACTGACAACAAAACAACACCGCACGCCAACTTTCAACCCATACTAAGAACATTCCGGCCACTTATAAAATAATATTTTGGACATGCCGCGGGCGGGTGCAAGTGTGTCTGGACTCAGGACGGACAACGGGCGGAACGGGGAGGCCGGGGCAGATGCAAGTTTTGAAAATATGATGATGCAATGCACATGATGACATGATAAGATGCAACACGCAAGCAAATGACATGGCAAGACAGCGAATAACTGGAAGACAACTGGCGCAACGGTCTCGGGGCGTTACACCATCCGCCGCGACCCGCACCCATCGCCCGGACGAACCGCCGTCCAGGCTGCCACCACGCCGTTCCCCTCACCAGGCTCGCCAAACTCGTAGTCGTCATGCGAGTTCCCAGTCCGTACAGGAGCCGTTGGAGCCATCCTGGTTTAAGATAGGTGTGGGGGCTCGGCTAGCTCTGGGATAGACAAGCGGAGCTATGAGACCGTCTAAGCGCATCTCTAACACCGAGCCTTAAACCATTTACATATGTGCGGACAACACGGTCCGAACGTGTTGTCTCATCCAATGCCGACTTGTATCGGTCTGCTCGATGGTATGGACGTGTTTTTTCCGTAAACCGGAGACAAAGTGTGTGCATGTGGGGGGAGGGGAAGGGGGGAGGTTGCTGGCGTCCAGACTGCTGCCGCACCCTCGTCTGACCACCCTGGCCCACCCAAAACACCCCTCCCTCTCCCATGCGCGTTCTCATCCAACGGTAATTGCTCGCATTCATGCTGCTGTAGAGTGGACGTGACCTGTCACTAGCGCCGGCATTGAAGCGCCGCCTGGCCAAGGGAGCTGGCCGCACTGCGTCCCCGGTGTTCGAGCCTGTTCAACGCCGGAGCAACGTTTGTTGTACAGGACGGGACGAATATCTACCACGCCCATTCAATGCACGTCCGTCCATATGCCGCCATTAAGCAGGCTCGCCAGTCGAGGAATCAACTCCGGCACCGCGCATTGATGCTCCCAGACACTTGGCCTCACCGGAATCCCCATTTAAAGGCAGCCATACCCGACTAAATCCATACCACAACACATCCTCCACCTTCGCTCCACATCCGCCATGACCGCGAGCGGGGATGCTCTATGGGAAAGTTTGTCGCTGGAGATGAAGCACGAGTTGGCCGCCCTTGCAGCTGCCTGGCAGTCCAGCCGTGCCAGGCGATCGAGCACGGCATGCGGCCAGCTCGACTAAGGTCTCCAATGACAACCCCACTTGCTCTGACAATGACACAGTGCTGGCCCCCGCGTCGGTGCATGCCGATCTGGCCATAGATAGGCACAGGCGCACTACGGCGGCGTCGTGGCCTAGGAGGTGCAGCCTATGCTAGCTCCCATGTCGGCATTCCGGCACGCGCAGGAGGAGTAGGGGTACAACTTGTTCCTCCTCGAGTAGCACCGGCTGGCGGAGGGCAAAATCTATGGCGAGCGCGCAAGCGAGGAGGCCATGGCCGACATGGCGGGACAAACCCAAACCTCCTTGTGGAGCAGTGCATGATTTACGAGGCCGCCCGCGCCGCTCGCAACGAAGTACTGTCGCAGCCGGACGCGGACGCAGCTGCCAGCTGCGCGTCCTACATGTTGCCGTCCAACTTTCGGGGGCACATGTAGCCGGCGGACAACGACGGACCGTCCACGCCCATCATCAACATCACGTCCACCGACGCCTGCGACTAACAGGTCACGGACTCCTCTGAGGATGGGCAGGGCATATGGGAGGCGGCAGAGCATTGTGTCCCAAGTGGGCAGGTTCGTCTCCCATGTTCCACTTTTTCTCGCCGAAGACCGCACATTCGCTTCATGCATGGGTCTTGAACCCCGCCGCCGTTCATGGAGACAGCAGATGGAGGACGTGGTCGCCGATGCGGAATACAAAGGAAGTGGATGACGACCACCGCCATAGGATAGGTTTAGGGTCGGAATGCTTTTTTGTTCTATATATTTGAAATGTAATGAAATTCCGCCGGGTTCGCATAAATCTCATCCAGTTTATATGAAAATCTGTTGTGTTTGCATGAATTTCATCGGGTTAGTTGAAAAGTTGTTTGAAATGTATGCGGATAGCGTTGGATGGCAACCTCCGGCATCAGTGTCTGCGGGCTGGTCCCTCCTTGTTTGCGGATAGATGCCAGAGCAAATTTACGGGTCAGTCCTGGAGATGCCCTAACTGTAGAACAATGTGATTATAATCACCATGAACTCCAGGTGTTCCATTTTTTAGACAGACATACTACTCCCTCCTTCTCATAATATAAGGCTTGCTTGACTTTTTCTGGTCTTCACAGAACTTTAACTATAATTTTCACTTATTACATATCCATAAAATTAATATAAGCATACATGAAATAAAATTATTTTGCAAAACAAATATGAGGATATGATTTATACATTAATCGACATACTTTGGTATATCTTAATGGCAAAGTTTTACATCAAAGATCGTGAAAAGTCAAGTTTGATGATTTATGAGAGGGATTATTCTTTAGGCTTTTGTTAGAGGATGTAGTCTTCGGTCTCTAGAAATCACCAGTTAAGTGATAACCTTACAAAGTTCACTCTTATCTCCTCTAGTGATGACAAATGATGCGATGCATATGTGTCACTTGCCAAAATCTAGGAGTTTTGGTTGGATTTCTTCCCACGTGTGGTAGCACGGGTGAGTTTGTTCATGTTTCTTTTGTAGATTTTTTAATTATTCATCTTTTGTGCCGTGTGTTCAAATCTTAAACAGTTTTCTTCATTATGTTTATCGTATTGAGATCCAAACATGAAGCATGTCTTTCTTTCCTACCTGAACTAACATGTGCTCCCACCTAGTACTAACTTGTGCTTACATCTAGTACCAATCCGTGCTCCCTAAATCCGAAGCACAAATGTGCTCCCTCGTGAAGCACATCGTGCTTCCTATGTGAACTAACCCAAACTCCCATCAAGTATTAACCCGTGCTTCTAAGGGTGAAGCGAAAACTATGCATTCGCGTGAAGCACCCCTGTGTTCGGCGAGGGTTTTTTAAGAAAACCTTAGAAAACCTGGACAAAATCAAAAACCTAAAAAAAACTCAAACCACGAAAATCCTAAAAGAAACAAGCAAACCCCCTAAAAAGGCTCTCATATGAAGGATATGCCTAGGGTATGACATGTGGCGATGAATGGGCGTACCATGTGGCACGCTCGCATACTCCCACGCGCTAAGGAAGTGCCCCTCATGGGGGCACCCCTAATTAGTTGCTCCCTTGGTCGGTTTTTGGGAACATAGCCTCCGTTTTCTGATACAAAATCAAAGCCAAACAGACTAATAAGGCTGGAGTTGCAATGCAGGCCCAATACTAGCAACAAGAATAATTGTTTGGCGTCCTTTATGTCAAATAAACGGTAAAGTGCATACCCCCTCGCTGTTATGCACCGATTTCATCATTAACAGCCCCTTGTCTTCACACCCCTCAAACAATGTTATTGTCTTCATTTCTAGTGTTTTTTCTTCATCATTTATTGGATTCTTCTGTTTCCCTTTCCTTTTTCACTTTTCCCTTTAGATTTTATTTTATTTGTTAGTATTTTTCCTTTTACTTATTACTTGTTCATTAATGTGTATCAACATTATTAAAAATAAACAATGAATGCTTTTTACAACGCAAAATGAATATTGTTTCCATAGATGGTGAATTTTCACATATTTTTTAAAGTGGTCATGCATTTTCAAATGCCTCCAAAGTTTTTGAAAATGTTTACACATTTTTTCATAATCACGTAACTCCGAAAGTGCTCACATTTGTTTAAATAGTTACACAAACATTTTTTAAATACATGTTGAACATTTGTTATCAAATGTTCGTCCATTTTGAAAATGATCCAAGTATTTTTAAGTGTTCACGCTTTAAGTAATATCCATCTAATTTAATAAATTCTTTTTAAAAATAATTTTCATTTAACTACAAAAGTGTTCATATTTTTCAAGAATCTTAAAAGGCATTTTGTACAGAATGATTTTTTCGCTGTTTACACATTTTTTTTTCAAAATATACACATTTACTTTGAATTGTTCATGTATTCTAATAGAAGTCCATATAATTTTAAAACTTGTTCATATGCTTTTAGAAACAATATTCCTGTAAATAACAAAATTTATTAACATAAAAATAGTCTATTTCGTGTGGAAACTAAAACCAGCTAACCTGAGCAACCCGAGAAAAAAAACCAAAAAAAATAAAAACACTCGGTATTTGTAAAAAAGGTGCCACACCCCAAAAGCGGGGCATGGCATGTGTACTATCCACTCAAGAAAAATCTGAAGAAAATATAGTAAGATAAAGCCAAATGTAACACAATTACTATGCGGGCTTTCTTTTTGATAAGTCAATTAATATGCCACTTAAAGCGGAATTTATTCCGCGACCTCCTGCAGTGCCGGACGTGGGATCCGGCTTGCCTGCTCCCTCTCCGTGCTCCCATCCGTGCTCCCACTTTATCCTACGGCTGTTCTTTTCCCTTTTTCTTTTCTAATCTAATCATCTCCCCCCTGATTTTCAGGGGGTGGGGCCGGGCCTTATTTTCTTCCAATCAAATCAAGCCACGTATGCGGGAGCACGGAGGGAGCATGGGAAGGAAGCAGGCAAGTCTCGTCCCCGGACGTGGACCATTTTTGCAGCTTTTCGTGGGTTATGACGGTTGTCGATATACCTGGCCATGTGTCGAGCCGGGCCTAACCAAGTCTGACCCGGCCTGACCGTCAGACCTAGAATCCAGACCCAAGCCTGGCCCATCAGCGAAAAAGCCCGCCGGGCCTCGGGCCGAGCCTCTCCACAAAATTGCAAATATGGCAAGCCCAGGCCCGGCCCGGCCTGACCTTCGGGCTCAAAATCTAGGCCCAGGTCCGACCCACGGGCAAGAATGGGTCGGGTTGGGTCGGGCTAGTCGGGTATCCCATGGCTAGGTATACACGCCGGTTCTGTCATTCCATGTTTTGCTTTTTTTTCTTCATTTTTTTCCTTTTTGTACATTTTCCCCGTTGTTCATCAGCATTCTTTGATTTATCTCGCTTTCTGTAATTATTAGATAGAAATGTGACTTTTTCGAAATAAAAAGCATGAACTCGTTGATTATTTGCATCAACATTTTTTTAAATGCATGAGCACTTTTCAAATTACACAAACACTTCCAAAGCTACCTGAATACTACTTTGACAATGCAAGAACACTTTCAGAATCAAATGAATAACATATTTTTCAATTACATGAACATTAATCTAAATGACTAAACATTTTTTATGAACTATACGGATATTTTCATAAATAAGTCAACACTTCTGAAATTACTGGAATAATTTCTGAATTATATGAGGATTATAAACAAACTTGATTTTTTAAAACGGGTGAAGTTTTTAAAATGAACATATTTCAAAATGAATGAAGAAAATTTTCAAATTACATGAATATCTTATTTAAATAGGAGTACATTTTTGAAATTTCGTTAACATTTCTGATTGAAAAAAACACTTTTTAAAAGTGCATGAACATTTCCGAAACAAACAACACTTTCGAATTAGTTTAATATTTTTCTTCAATTATGCCAAATTTTCAATTACACAATTTTTAAATAAAAGTACCTGGATAAATGTAAAAGGGAACAGATTATTTCTAAAATATACATATTTGGTTTATTTTTTTTCCAATATTCTAAATCATAAAAATGTTATACCAGTCGCAGCCCATTTGTTTTGGGCGAATGGTTGCCATTACCCACAGGGCTAAGTTCTTGCGCTACTGGGCGTACAGGCCAGCCTTGTATTGTAGCTGTCGTGCGATTTTTTTCCTCTAACATGTTTTATGGTTTCTCACAGTTTTTACACTGTTTCCCTCTGTTGTTTTTCCTTTTTAAGTATTATTTTATTCTTTGCTTTTTATATGGTTTTATTACTTTTTTCTTTGTTTTCACCTGTTTTCTATATTTTTTTAGTTTTAAACAATTTGTTTTTTGTTTTCTTCTTTTCTCAGCATATGTCCATTTTTTCAGGTACATTTTGTATTTATATATATTTTGCACTATGTTTTTACGTTTGTAATTTTACGAATATGAAATATTTTTTACGGTGGTAATATATTTTCTTACGGCCTCTTTTTACGTCAGAAATAAGAGAAAACTTTTGGAACGTAAAATTACGTGCATTGATGGTAAAATAGGGTCGCGCTATTCGTCACCCTGGTAATAGGGTCGCGCTATTCATCAACCTGGGTGAGGAATAGTTATTCTTCACCCCCCCTCTATTTTACCATCAATACACATAAACATAGTTAGTCAGATTGCCACCTCTAGAGAGAAACACACACACACACACACACACACACACACACACACACACACACACACACACACACACACACACACACACACATATATATATATATATATATATATATATATATATATATATATATATCTGTGTCTGTGTGTGTGTGTTCTTCACCCGAGGTAATCTTACGACCACTTCATACATAAATTATATTTGGAATACAAATAATTACATTCATATTAATTCACTACGTAAAATTTGGTATAAGAAAAAAAATAGGTTATAAAACCAGAAATATCGCATTTTATGTATGTTTTACATTATATTTTTAGGTTTATAATTTTACATAACATAAAATATTCTTTACGACGAGTATATATTTTGTTACATTTTTTTACGTATGAAAAAAGACAAAATTTACAAAACCTAAAAATACAGTGCATTGACATCAAATAGAGAAGGGGGTAAAGAATAACTATTACTCACCCAAGGTGACAAATAGCGCGACCCTAGTAATACTATATATGGTTAACATATTTTTCCATATGTATATTTTGTTGTCTACTTTTCGAATACATGTTGTACATTTTCCATATAAATCTGACACATCTCTCAAACACATGTTTTACATTTACCAAATTGATGATGAACTTTTATGCAAATTAGTGTTTTTGAAGTGTGTTAAATATTTTATAAATACATGTTGAAATATTTTTGAATGATACAGTCATTTTTTAAATTATACCAACATTGTTTACAGTTTATAAGCAATTTTTATATTTTATAAATATTTTTTAGAAACTTCATTTGATTTTTTTCAAATGCTATAAAGATTTTTAATAATTTATGCTAACAAATTTTCGAAACTGTGTTAACAATTTTAAAATCATGGTTTTTAAATATATCAAGTAAATTTAAGTTTTTGCCATGCCTGAGGCAGACCCATTAGTGGCCATGCCTGAGGCGAGATGAGTTTGTCTTTTGCTAATAGCGAGACAAACCGCCTCCCGTGAATGTGCGGATAGCACTATATGACGCTCTCTGTTACATGTTGTCGCTGTTTCGCTGAAGCGAGCAATTGGCTACAATACAACCCAAGTGTGGGGGAACAACAGGCTCGTTTTTTTTTCACGTTTTTTGTTTTCCTCTTTTTGCTTTATTTTGTAGTTTTCTTTATATTCCAACTATTATAAATAAATATATTGCAAAAATAACACTTCATAAATATTTGAAAAATGTTGACCAGGCATTTGAAAAATGTTAAATGTATATAGAGAAAATGTTTATTGCGTATACAAAAAATGTAAAAAATAAAATATGTATTAAACTATTTGATCATGTATTTAAAAATATTAGTCAAGAATTTGAAAAAAAATGTAAATCAATTAAATGGAAAATTATAAATGTGTATTGAATATATTTTTTGACCATGTTTCCAAAAATGATGAAACAAATTTGATCATGTATATAAAAATATTAATCAACCATTTGAAAAAAATGTTGAACTAGTATTTGAAAAATATTAAATGTGTATAGAAAAGATGTTGACCATGTATTAATAAATAATTAAGAAAATTTAATCATGTATATAAATATATTTATCAAACATTTGAAAAAATGTTGAACAATTAAATGAAAAATGTTAATCAAGCAATTAAAAAAATATTGAATGTATATAGAAAAAATGTTGATCTTGTGTTAAAAATGTTAATATTGTATCTGGAAAATGTGAATCAAGAATTTTAAAATGTTTAAAAAGGTGTATAGTGATCGTGTATCAAAAATGTTGATATTGTATTTGAAAAATGTTGAAAATGTGTATATAAAAAATGTTCCCCTTGTATTCCAACGATGTTAAATTTGTACTGAGAAATGTTAAATGTGTATTAGAAAAATATCCTTGACATATGCAAAAAATGTCGAGTGAATACCAAAAGAAACATAAGAAATAACGAAAGAAAATATATAAGAAAAAAATGGAGAAAAAAAAAGAAAACCAAACAAAAAACATAGAAAACAAAAACCTAATGAGAAACAAGTGAGAAAGAAAAAATGAAGAAAAAAAGGAAAAACGCAGTGAAAAAAATCGAGAAAGAGATAAAGAACACACAAAACAACGAAAAAAGAAAAGAAAAGAAACCCATTGAAAACAGCGAAAAACAAAGAAAACCTATGAAAAACAGAAAAACCTAAAAAAACAGAGATTAAACAGTGGGAACCCCTGCTCGTTTCGACTTAAGCAGTCCCGCTCTACTACTCTGTCATGAACCCGAGGCAAGCTCAGCTGCTAGCCGTGCTTGCTCTCAACCAAGAGACTAGGGTTTGAATCCCTTGCCCGCTCCCTTTTCTCTTCTCTTTTTTTCCTTTTACAACATGTGGATGGGCCATCCTAAATACTGTAGTTCTTCAGTTAATGATCTTTCCAACTCGCTTAATGCGAGATTCCTTTTATAATGTGCGAATGGGACGGCCCGATTACTGTAGTTCCTTCAGTGAGTGATCCTTCCATTTCACTTAATGCGTCCTTTTATAGTGCGCAAATGGGCGGTTTGATTAGTGTAGTTCCTTCAGCGAGTGATCCTTCCATCTCACTTAATGCGTGATTCCTTTTATGGTGCACTAATGTGCCGGCCCGATTACTATAGTTCCTTCAGCGAGTGATCCTTCCATCTCGCTTAGTGCAAGATATAGGTCCTGCGAGTTTTGGGAACCTTCCAGTTGGTTCTGACCGATATTGGAAACCTTCTAGAAGGTTCCAGTCCATTTTCCGTTTGTCCTATTTTTTTGGCATTTTCTGGCTTTAGTATTTTGTTTTTTTCTTTAGTTTTTTTATTTTCCATTTTTATGTATTCTCTTTATTTTAATAAATTAAATATTTTTTTGCAAAATTTGAAAAAATTGTTTTTTCAAAAAATGTTTGAAATTTTTAATTTTTGGATTTTGTAAACAAAAACGTTTGTGTTTTCTAATATCATTTGGAGTTTCAAAAAGAGCCCCATATTATAAAAAATTGTCCATAGATGCAAAATATGTTCGCTTTTTTCCTAAGTTTTCAGAGTTTCAAAAAATGTTTGTGTTTTTAAAAAATTACAAAGTTTCAAATAATGTGCCCATTTTTCAAAATTGTTCGCAGATTCAAAATTTTCATGTTTTCAAAAAATGGCCGAGATTCCCAAAAAAGTTTATTTTTTAATTTTTTTGTTGACAAATTTAATATGTTTGCATTTCAAAAAATATTCAGTTCTATTTAAAAAAATCATGTTTGAAATTTCGAATAATGTTTAAACCTGCCGCTGCCTATAGTTCTTATAGCCCGCGTTGCCCATTTAGATACTAAAGCTCATCAGCTACATTGGCTAGCGACATGCTTCCATTAGTCGGGGGTCTTCAGTTTGATTCCTCACACGTGCATGATTTTTTCTCGAATGTTGCACTATTTGCATCTTGTTGGGGTGGCCCAATCGCGGAGTCCTTGTGCGGCGCAGGCCGAACGGACGCAATGTGCGTCGTATAGGGTGTCGCATAGCAACATCCCAACTGTATTTTTTAGTGGAACAACATCCCAATTGTTGCGTAGTTGTAGTTGCATCGCTCACAACTACACCTCCCTAAAATTTCTCACGGTAATCAGAAATTTAGAGCAGGTCATCTGGTGAGACCGAATTATTATGGTGCAGATCGATTGATGAAATCCTATGCAAAAGACAATTTTCTCGGCCATAAAAAGAGAAGAGAAAAGAACTTGCGTGTAAATCTACCTACAGCTTGGCTAAAAGAAAAATCTTCTCATAAATTGATCGGCGTAAAGGTGGCGACATACCACAAAGCCCACAATGATGCCGCAACCGCTGAATCCTTCAAGGCGCTGAGGGTGGTTGCCACTAGGGCCAGGTTTCAACTGGGTTGTGGCCCGCAAGCTAGCTACAAATCTTTCCATGGGAGAAATGGATTTGAGCCTTGAAGAAAAATGCCTCCTTCTTTTAGTGAAAAAAAGATTTTCTCACAAAAAAGAGTAATAAGAGGATTTGCTCGCAAAAAATAGACCCAATAGCGACATGACAATTTTTATTTCTAGTTTCTGTAACATCCCGATTCTCGGAATGTTTAAGATTTTTTTTCCAAAAATCAGCGCGAGAAAATTTCATTTGTTTTTTTAAAAGGGGGCTCCCCGGCCTCTGCATCAGAACGATGCATACGGCCACCTCTATAAAAAGCAAATAGGTTCAACAAGGTTTTAAAGTCTCGAAACAAGTAAAGAAAAGCTCACAGAGAGCCAATAAACAGGCCTAAAAAAGCCACAACTGGCTGGCAGAAGAAAGATAGGAAAACTAATTGCCTATCCTATTACATGACCGCCATCCAAACCGGTTGAAGATATCCCGTGCTACCATCTCTCACCGGATAGATCCAGTAACCAAACGCTCCCTGGCCTCCGTCGGAGTGAGTAGCGACCACATACGGATCAACACAGTGGCCCTGAAGATAACCTGCAAAAAATGAATAGTTGATGTTCTGTTAAAGACTAAATCATTTCTGCAGTTCCAGACTGCCCACAATAAAGTACATACTCCTATGCGAATGTGGCTCGCTATTTTGGACTCTATCTCGTTAAGCCATGTTCCAAATAACGAGCTGACAGAACTCGGAGGAGTAATGTTAAAAGCTATGTGCACCGTCTGTCATAGAACCTCGGCTAACGGGCAATCCACAAAGAGGTGTTTGATAGTTTCATCCCGATCACAGAAGCTACATCTAGTAGGTCCTGTCCAATTACGCTTTGCCAGATTGTCCTTAGTTAAGATGACTTGTTTATGTACAAACCACATAAACACTTTAATTTTCAACGGAACCTTGACTTTCCAAACATATTTGGAACTACGAATGGGGCTAGAATTGATAACATCAAGATACATTGATTTAATTGTAAACTCTCCAGTCCTAGTAAGCTTCAAGCGTAACTTATCAGGCTATTGAGACAGCTGAACCTCCATCAGTCTACTCACTAAATGGAGCCACGCTTCCCAACAATTGCCGACTAGCGTCCTTCTGAATTGAATATTAAGGGGGACAGACTGAAGTACTGTTGCAACGTAAGCATCGCGTCGTTGAACAATACTATAAAGAGACGGGTATTGAAGCGCAAGGGGTGTCTCTCCTAGCCAAGTATCCTCCCAGAATCGCGTGTTGGCGCCATTTTCGATAATAAACTTTGTCCTATTGAAAAAGGCTGCTTTAACTCTCATGAGCCCTTTCCAAAAAGGCGAGTCCATCGGCCTCGCTGTCACCTGGAACAATGTTTTGGACTGAAGATACTTACTACGGAGAATCTGCGCCCATGTGGCCTCAGTCTCAACAGATAACTTATACAACCACTTGCTAAGAAGACATCTGTTCTTGACTTCAAGATTTTCAATACCAAGACCCCCTTGGTCTTTTGGTCGACAAATGATATCCCATTTGACGAGTCTGTATTTTCTTTTTAGCTCATCACTCTGCCAGAAGAAGCGGGATTGATAGAAGTCCAGCCTTTTCCTTACTCCAACTGGAACCTCGAAAAAAGACAAGAGAAACATATGCATACTCGTGAGAACCGAATTAATGAGAATTAATCGGCCTCCGTATGACACGAGCTTGCCCTTCCAGCAACTCAGTTTCTTCTCAATTCGATCATCGATGCACTTCCATTCTCTGTTTGTCAGCTTACGATGGTGAATTGGTATACCTAAATACGTAAAAGGTAGAGTCCCCAATTCGCACCCAAACAATTGCTTATAAGCCTCTTGTTCGCCATTGGCTCTTCCAAAACAGAACAATTCTCTTTTATGAAAGTTAATCTTTAACCCGGTCAATTGCTCAAATAAGCATAACACCAGCTTCATATTTCTCGCTTTCGCCAAGTCATGCTCCATAAAGATGATCGTATCATCGGGGTACTGTAGGATAGAGACACCTCCATCCACTAGGTGAGGCACTAAACCACCCACCTGACCAGCCTCCTTAGCCCTTCCTATTAGAATTGCCAACATATCCACTACAATGTTGAACAAAATGGGAGACATTGGGTCACCTTGTCTGAGGCCCTTATGTGTCTGAAAATAATGACCTATGTCGTCATTCACTTTAATTCCAACACTCCCTTTTTGTGTGAAAGATTCTACCTGGCATCGTCAGACTTCATCGAAACCTTTCATGCGTAGGGCTTGTTGAAGGAAAGGCCATTTTACTTTATCGTACGCCTTCTCGAAATCCACCTTAAAAACTACTCCATCTAGTTTTTTCGAGTGGATTTCGTGGAGCGTTTCATGAAGGACCACAACCCCTTCTAGGATGTTTCTGTCCGACATGAAAGCAGTTTGGGAGTGCTGCACCACAGAATGCGCAATCTGCGTGAGCCTATTTGTCCCAACCTTGGTGAAAATTTTGAAACTAACATTAAGAAGACAGACCGGCCTGAACTGTTCAATCCTCACAGTCTCTGTTTTCTTAGGAAGCAGGGTTATCGTTCCAAAATTCAGGTGAAATAGCTGAAGCTGCCCAGAGAATAAATCATGGAACATCGGTAACAAATCCCCCTTAATAATATGCCAACACTTTTTATAGAACTCCGCTAGAAATCCATCCGGCCCTGGAGCCTTATTATTTTTCATCTGAGAAATAGCTTCAAACACCTCCCTCTCCAAAAATGGGGCGGTCAAAATGTCATTCTCATCAGCAGCCAGTTGAGGAACATCCTTAATCCTAGACTCATCCAGGGATAAAGAATTATCCTCCGGCGGCCCAAACAACTGCTTATAGTATTCAGTCATGTAAAGTTTTAGGTTTTCCCTTCCTAGAATCGTCCCTTCGTCTTGTTCAAGCTGAAAGATTCTCTTCTTTCTATGCTTGCCATTAGCGATCATGTGAAAGAATTGAGTGTTTGCGTCCCCCTGGACGACTTTGCGGAACCTTAGCCCGTAGCGCCCACTTGAATTCCTCCTCATGGAGAAGCTCTTTCAATCCCATCTCCGCCTCAAGTTTTGCATTAAGCTCCGTGGCTTGAAGAATCGTGGACTCGGCTTTTAGATCCAGGGACTGAATAAGTGTAAGGAGCCTTTGCTTTTCAACCTTATAAATCCCACTAAGATGCTTAGCCCACCCATGCAAGAAACTTCTCAAGTGCCTTATCTTATTCTGCCAATGCTCAACCGCAGTCCTACCTCCTGCATCCTTAGCCCATTCCCTGTCTATCAGATCGAAAAAGCCTTCTCGTTCAAACCATGCCATTTCGAACAAAAAGTAATTTTTGTTCCCCATGCGAGTGGCCTCACCAGAGTCCACGAGCAAAGGCGTGTGGTTAGAAATACCGCGCGAAAGCGCCTGGACCGTAACCAAAGCAAATTTCTGTTCCCATTCGACGCTCGCAAGGACTCGATCCAGCTTCTCAAATGTCGGATTTGGCAAAGTATTAGCCCGGGTATAATTTCTACCCGAAAGCTCTATCTCTCGCAGATCCAAGCTTTCAATTATGGTATTAAACATGAACGACCACCTGCCGTCGAAGTTATCGTTGTTCTTTTCCTCTCTTCTTCTAATAATGTTGAAATCACCCCCAACCAGGATTGGAAGCTGCTTGGAACCGCAAATTCTAACAAGGTCTGCCAAAAACTCTGGTCTGAGTTCGGGCTGTGCGGCACCATAAACCGCTGCTACCTCTTGAGCACTGCGTTGGTTTTCCCCGAAGAGGAAGGGATGATGCAGCAAAGTAGCGTAAGTGGTATTAAGAACCAAGGTATTAATCTAGTAGGAGGCTACGCGCGAGTCCCTCATACGTGCACAAAACAAATAAATCCTTGCAACCAACGTGAATAGGGGTTGTCAATCCCTACACGGCCACTTACGAGAGTGGGATCTGATAGATATGATAAGATAATATTTTTGGTATTTTTGTGATAAAGATGCAAAGTAAAATAAAGGAAAAGTAAAAAGCAAAGGAAATAACTAAGTAGTAGGAGATTAATATGATGAAGATAGACCCGGGGGCCATAGGTTTCACTAGTGGCTTCTCTCGAGAGCATAAGTATTCTATGGTGGGTGAACAAATTACTGTTGAGCAATTGACAGAATTGAGCATAGTTATGAGAATATCTAGGTATGATCATGTATATAGGCATCACGTCCGAGACAAGTAGATCGACTCCTGCCTGCATCTACTACTATTACTCCACTCATCGACCGCTATCCAGCATGCATCTAGAGTATTAAGTTAAAAACAGAGTAACACCTTAAGTAAGATGACATGATGTAGAGGGATAAACTCATGCAATATGATGAAAACCCCATCTTGTTATCCTCTATGGCAACAATACAATACGTGCCTTGCTGCCCCTACTGTCACTGGGAAAGGACACCGCAAGATTGAACCCAAAGCCAAAGCACTTCTCCCATTGCAAGAAAGATCAATCTAGTAGGCCAAACCAAACTGATAATTCGAAGAGACTTGCAAAGATAACCAATCATACATAAAAGAATTCGGAGAAGATTCAAATATTGTTCATAGATAGACTTGATCATAAACCCACAATTCATCGGTCTCAACAAACACACCGCAAAAATAAGATTACATCGAATAGTTCTCCACAAGAGAGGGGGAGAACATTGTATTGAGATCCAAAAAGAGAGAAGAAGCCATCTAGCTACTAACTATGGACCCGTAGGTCTGAGGTAAACTACTCACACTACATCGGAGGGGCTATGGTGTTGATGTAGAAGCCCTCCGTGATCAATGCCCCCTCCGGCGGAGCTCCGGAACAGGCCCCAAGATGGGATCTCGTGGATACAGAAAGTTACGACGGTGGAATTAGGGTTTTGGCTCCGTATCTGATCGTTTGGGGGTACGTGGGTATATATAGGAGGAAGGAGTACGTCGGTGGAGCAACAGGGGGCCCACGAGGGCGGAGGGCGTGCTGGGGGGGGGGGGTAGGCGCCCCCCTACCTCATGGCCTCCTATAACGCCCTCGATGCGGCTATAGCTCCCACGTGTCGAGGCACGACTTAGAGACATAACCGCATTGAAAGCAATGTCACAAGTCAGGCAATCATTACAACATCCCATGTAATACATAATAAAAGGGGGAGATAACATAGTTGGCTTACACTCGCCATGTCACATCAGAGTACATAAATAACATCCATCAAACAATCACTCATGGCCCGACTACGGCGCCAAAATGGAAAAGAACCCAACATGCGACAAGGCCCTGAATCAAACCCCAACTAGGCACCACTACTGATCATCGGGAAAGGAAACATAATAACGCTGAGAGTCCTCGTCGAACTCCCACTTGAGCTCGTACTCGTCACCTGGAGCGGAATCACCTGGACCTGCATCTGGAATTATAGTATCTGTGAGCCACAGGGACTCAGCAATCTCGCACCCTCGCGATCAAAACTATTTAAGCTTATAGGAATGGATGAGGCAAATATATGTGGAGCTGCAGCAAGCGACTAGCATATGTGGTGGCTAACTTATCCGCAAAAGAGAGCGAGAAAAGGAGGCAAGGCGCGAGCGAGAAGCTATAAGAACAACCTGCGCGAGCATAACTCCAATACCGTGTCCACTTCCCGGACTCCGCCGAGAAGACGCCATCACGGCAACACACTCAGTTGATTCATTTTAATTAATTAAGGTTTAAGTTATCTACAACCGGACATTAACAAATTCCCATCTGCCCATAACCGCGGGCACGGCTTTCGAAAGTTCAATCCCTGCGGGGGAGTCCCAACTTAGCCCATGACAAGCTCTCACGGTTAACGAAGGAATAGACCTCCTCCCAAGACGTTCCGATTAGACTCGGTATCTCGGTAACTCAAGACATTTCGACAGGTTAAAACAAGACCAGCAACACCGCCCGAATGTGCCGACAAATCCCGATAGGAGCTGCACATATCTCTTTCTCAGGGCACACTCAGATGAGCGCTCCATACAACTAAAACCAAACCTCGAGTTTCCCCGAGGGGGCGCTGCACAGGACTCTAGTTTGGACCAACACTCAGAGGAGCACTGGCCCGGGGGGGTTAAAATAAGATGACCCTTGAGTCTGCAGAACCCAAGGGAAAGGAAAAGGCTAGGTGGCAAACGGTAATACCAATGTTGGGCATTGCTGGAAAATCTTTAAACAAGGCGAACTATCAAGGGGTCCCATTATAACCCAACCGCGTTAAGGAACGCAAATTCCGGGAACATAACACCGATTGACGGAAACTAGGGCGGCAAGAGTGGAACAAAAACACTAGGCGAGGGGCCGAGCCTTCCACCCTTAACAAGTATATAGATGCATTAAGATAACAATGATATAATGATATCCCAACAAGTAAATAAATGTTCCAACAAGGAACGGCCTCCAATCTTCACCTGCAACTAGCAACGCTATAAGAGGGGCTGAGCAAAGCGGTAACATAGCCAATCAACGGTTTGCTAGGACAATGGTGGGTTAGAGGTTCATGACATGGCAATTTGGGAGGCTGACAAGCAAGTGGTAGGCATCGTAGCAGTGGCAAAGCAAAAGAGCGAGCAAACTAGCATAGCAAAGATAGTAGTGATTTCGAGGGTATGATCATCTTGCCTGCACAGTTGTCAGAGTTGACTGGATCCTCAAGAGCAAACTCAACGGGCTCCTCGTTAGTGAACTCGTCTCCCGTCTCTACCCAAACAAGACAAACAAGCAACAAGGATACAAATCAACCACGTGCAAGACCAAGCAATATGATGAAATGATGATATGCTATGCGGGATGCGATGCGGGATGCAAAATGCAAGATATGACAGGAAATGCATGAACCTGGCCTCAACTTGGAATTCCAAAGGGTTCCACTGGATAGAGGGGACGAAATCGCTTGAAAACGATATAAAGATCATTGGAATCGGAGTTACGGATTGGAAATGGCAAGCGTTTTAAGATAGACACCGGTCTGCGATTTACAGCAAGTAGGCATCTAAATGCAACGAAATGAACATGCTACAGCCACCAAACATGAAAACAAAATACATGGCAGTGATGTACACAAGATGGTTAACAAAACACTAGCACTGAGCCATAGGCAAATTCATCCATTAAGAGGTTCAAACAAGCATGGCAAAAATGAATATGCAAAACAGATTCCAGACTTAGTGAAATTAACACTAGCCTGAAATTTCAGATCACGATGCTCTCTTCGGAGCAGCAAAACAACATGATGCATGACTGAACATGACAAGTAAGAACATGGCATGGAGCTACTCAACAAGCTTAACAAAGACCCAAAGTGACCTGGGGCCAAAAGGGTTCACAAAATATATTAACGGGCACACGAACATAGCTAAAACACAATCAGTTTTCAGACTTAGTGAAAACTGAGACATGCTGAAATATAACTCACGAAGGCATGTAAACGAGCTCGATGCACTCACCATGGTGCAAGTCACAGCAAGGCAAGCATATATCCAGAAATAAGACACAATATGCTAGCTACACATGGCAAGAACAAAGGCATAGCATGCATGGAACACTAACGGTAGCATCGGCAAAATCGCAAACAAGTTGACGATCTGCCCAGATTAACAACGAAGCAAAAGTTGAGCTCGATTGAGTCAACCTAGAGCACTCCACACATGCAAAC
The DNA here is from genome assembly GCF_003073215.2 of Triticum urartu. NCBI lineage: Eukaryota > Viridiplantae > Streptophyta > Magnoliopsida > Poales > Poaceae > Triticum > Triticum urartu. The sequence continues at coordinate 318,300,331 of NC_053022.1, read as the reverse complement.
AAAGACATGGATGGATAGAGCATAACATAAATATCAAAACTCCCTTACTGATCATCCTCAAAAGAGGCACGGATCACTAGGAAACAAGCTGGACATATAGCATCACGACTAAAATATCCCAGACTTAGTGAAAATCACTAAGTCCCTGAAATCAGCAATCTCAGGTACCTCTCTTCGCAAGCTTGCACAAGACAACACACACATCCTAAAAATGCATGGGTGGCACCTCTGGAAAGAAGACAAAATGCTTAAAAATTCATCCCAAAGGGGCACAGGCATATCATGCACGAATTAAACATGGCAAAAATGACAAAAGTGCATGATGAACTAACGGATCTGCAATTTAACTCATGAAGCCTCCTTCTAACAGCATTTTGGGCAACAAGATGACCTCAAATGCAAATGATGCAATGGAATTAAATGATGTACATGTCGAGACAAAGATTTTGATATATCATACGCCCAAAACGAAGCTACGGTTGCGGAGATACGACCAGTCAAAGAATGCAAAAATAAATAAATATGGAGATTAGGGTTTCGGGGAGAGGTCAACCCGATCCAGATCCAGATCGGCACGCGGATCGAGGAACGCCGGGGATCACTGTAGCTGGCCGGAACTTGGCCGCCGGAGACGCGGGAGGAGGCCGGCCGGGGCGGATCCGGTGGTCGCCGGGGCGGTGGCGCGGAGGCCCGCGGGCGGAGGCGGCGGTGGTCGGCGGCGCTACGGGCGCCGGCCGGCAAGGGCGCGCACGGCGGTGCGGCGGCGGCGATGGCGTGTCCCGCGGCGGCGCCGGTCGCCGGAGGCGCGGAAGGCGGCGGCGCTCGGGGAAAGGAGGAGGCGCGGGGGCGCGGGCTCGCGGGGGCCGTCCCCGGGCCTGGCGGGCCGCGGCGGCGGTGGAGGCGCGGCTGCCACGTGGTGAGCCCTCAGTGGCTGCGGGCGGCGGCGGCGGTTGTCCGGGCCGGGGACGGACATGTCCGGCTCGGCGCGGGGATTTTTAGGGTTTCGGAGGTGGAAGACGATCCGAAAACGGAGGGGCCTTTAAATAGGCATAGAGGGAGCTAGGAGAGTCCAAAAGAGGTGCGGTTTTCGCCCACGCGATCGTGATCGAACGCTCTAGGACATGGAGTAGAGTTTGGTGGGTTTTGGGCCAAATTGGAGGGGTGTTGGGCTGCAACACACACGAGGCCTTTTCGGTCCCTCGGTTAACCGTTGGAGTATCAAACGAAGTCCAAATGGTACGAAACTTGACAGGCGGTCTACCGGTAGTAAACCAAGGCCGCTTGGCAAGTCTCGGTCCAATCCGGAAACGTTTAATCCCCACACGCGAAAGAAAGCTAGAAATGACCACCGGAGGAGAACGAAGCGCCGGAATGCAAAACGGACAACGGGGAAAATGCTCGAATGCATGAGATGAACACGTATGCAAATGCAATGCACATGATAACATGATATGAGATGCATGAAAACGAAAGCAACACACGGAGACAAAACCCGAACCCGAGAAATAAATATAACTTAGCGCCGGAAACAGCAAGAGTTGGATACAAATATGGAAAGTATATCTGGGGCGTTACAACACTCCACCACTACGAAAAGATCTCGTCCCGAGATCTAGGACTGAAAGAACTCCGGGTACTCAGAACGGAGGTGATCCTCGCGTTCCCATGTAGCTTCACGGTCGGAATGGTGAGACCACTTGACTTTGAGAAATTTGATTGACTTGTTGCGAGTTCTGCGTTCAGTCTCTTCAAGAATAGCAACTGGGTGCTCACGATTGGAGAGATCTTCTTGGAGCTCAATGTCCTCGAAGTTGACGGTGCGGTCAGGAGTCTTGAAGCACTTTCGAAGCTGAGAGACATGGAACACATCATGAACATTGGCAAAGTTTGAAGGAAGCTCGAGCTGATAGGCGAGGTCGCCTCTCTTGCTAGCAATCTTGAAAGGCCCGACATATCTGGGGGCAAGCTTCCCTTTGATACCGAAGCGACGAGTGCCTTTCATAGGAGAGACGCGGAGGTAAACATGATCTCCGATCTCGAAAGCCAAATCACGGTGCTTACTATCATAGTAGCTCTTTTGGCGGGATTGGGCTGCTTTGAGGTTATCACGAATGACTTTGCACATTTCTTCTGCTTCTGTGATTAAGTCATTACCCAACAGCTGACATTCACCGGTTTCAGACCAGTTGAGAGGGGTACGACACTTCCTGCCATACAGAATTTCAAAAGGGGCCTTGCCCGAACTTGCTTGAAAGCTGTTGTTGTATGAGAATTCAGCATAAGGAAGACAGTCCTCCCACTTCATGCTGAAGGAGATCACACAAGCCCTGAGCATATCTTCAAGAATCTGGTTGACACGCTCGACTTGACCGCTTGTTTGAGGATGGAAAGCTGTGATGAAGCGAATGTTGGTACCCATGGCCTTCTAGAAAGAATCCCAAAACTTGGAGGTGAAGATGCTGCCACGGTCTGAAGAGATCACTTGAGGAATACCGTGCAGAGAGACAATGCGAGAAGTATAGAGTTCCGCCAATTGAGCTGTAGTGATCGACTCCTTGATAGGCAGAAAGTGAGCCACCTTGGTGAGCTTATCGATGACAACAAATATAGCATCATTGCCACGCTTGGACTTTGGAAACCCAGTCACGAAGTCCATTTCAATGTGGTCAAACTTCCATTCTGGAATGGCAAGAGGTTGGAGGAGACCAGCTGGCCTTTGGTGTTCTGCCTTCACTCTTCTGCAGACATCACATTCATTCACGAATTGAGCGATCTCGCGCTTCATTCGAGTCCACCAATAAGCTTGCTTGACGTCCTGATACATCTTCGTACTACCAGGGTGGATGGAGAGGAGAGAGTTGTGAGCCTCGTTCATGATCACTTTACGAAGTTCACCTTTGGGCACAACAATACGATCCTCGAAGAAGAGAGTGTCCTTGTCATCAAGGCGGTAGCACTTGTACTTGGACTGACTCTTGGCAATCCCAATCTTCACCTTTTTCACCATAGCATCAAGAAGCTGGGCTTGGCGAATCTGGTCTTCTAAGGTAGGAGAGACTTGAAGGTTGGCGAGGAAACCTTGAGGAACAACTTGCAGATTAAGTTTGCGGAAAGCTTCACAAAGCTCGGGTTGATAAGGCTTGAGAATCAGACTGTTGCAATATGCTTTTCTGCTCAAAGCGTCAGCAATCACATTAGCCTTGCCTGGAGTATACTCAATACTCGGATTGTACTCTTGAATCATTTCGACCCATCGAGTTTGCCTTAGGTTGAGATTAGGCTGGGTGAAGATGTACTTGAGACTCTTGTGATCAGTGAAAATGTCCACCTTCCTTCCCAATAGAAGATGTCTCCAAGTCAAAAGAGCATGCACAACTGCCGCCAACTCGAGATCATGAGTGGGGTAGTTCTTCTCATTAGGCTTCAACTGGCGAGAGGTATAAGCAACAACTTTCTTCTCTTGCATCAAAACTGCACCGAGACCTTGGAGAGAGGCATCACAAAAGACCTCGTACGGCTTGGTTTCATCAGGCGGAGTCAGAACTGGAGCAGTGATCAACTTCTCTTTCAAAGTGTTGAAAGCAATATCACACTCCGGAGACCAAACGTACTTGACGTGCTTCTGAAGAAGATTTGAGAGAGGCTTCGCGATCTTGGAAAAGTTTTCAACGAATCTTCGGCAATAGCTTGCGAGATCGAGAAAACTGCGGAGTTGCTTCACATTCTGAGGAGGTTCCCAATTCACAATTGCGGATACCTTCTCGGGATTCACGGAAATGCCCTTGGCAGAGATGATATGACCAAGATAAAGAACCTCATCGAGCCAAAATTCACACTTGGAGAACTTGGCGTAGAACTGATGTTCCCTGAGCTTGTCAAGAACCAAACGCAAGTGCTTGGCATGATCTTCTTTGTTCTTGGAGAAAACCAGAATTTCGTCGAGATAGACCAAAACGAAGTCATTGATGTAGGCGTTGAAGATGAAATTCATCATGCGAGAGAACGTCGGGGGAGCGTTGGCGAGGCCAAAAGACATGACAGTGTATTCATATGAACCAAAGCTTGTTCTGAATGCTGTCTTGGGAATATCTTCTTCACGAATGCGAATCTGATGATAACCCATACGGAGATCAAGCTTGGAGAATACTTGAGCACCCTTGAGTTGTTCGAACAGCTCATTGATGTTGGGAAGTGGGTATTTGTTCTTGATGGTCTTCTTGTTCACTGGACGGTAATCAACATAAAGTCGACTCGATCCATCCTTCTTCTTCACAAAAAGAACACCACAACCCCACGGAGAAGTACTAGGCCGGATGAGACCCAATCTTTCTTGCTCATCGAGTTGCTTCTTCAGCTCCTTCAACTCTTCAGGTCCGAGCTTGTAAGGACGTTTGCACACAGGTTCCGTGCCAGGTTCAAGTTCAATAACGAATTCAACTGGCCGGTGCGGAGGCATTCCTGGGAGCTCTTCTGGAAAAACGTCTTGGTATTCGCAAACGACTGGAATTTGAGAGATAGCATCCAATTCACCCTTCTCATTGAGAGAACAGACGGATGGTATTATCCCGAGAGGCAAAGACAATTACATCCTCAGACGAATGAGTCAATTGAATCTGCCTGGCAGCACAGTCAAGATGTGCCTTGTGCTTAGAGAGCCAATCCATTCCGAGAATAAGATCAATATCCGAGTTACCGAGAACAATTGGGGAAGAAAGGAACTTGTAGTCACCCAATGTGATAGTAACCTCAGGGACGCAGGTGTTAGCTGTCATCTGCTTGCCCGGTGACACAATTTGCAAGGAACTTTGCAGATACTGATAATCACACTCATACTTTGATGCAAAAGGTTTGGAAATGAAGCAATGCGATGCACCCGTGTCAAAAAGAACTTTTGCAGGAACATCGTTAACAAGAAGGTTACCCATGATCACATCTGACGAGTCCTCTGCCTGAGCTGCATTCACCATGTTGACCTTGGCGTACTTGGGGTTATGCTTGACCACAGCTGTACTTGCCGATCTCACAGGAGGAGGAGGAGGAAGACGCCTGTGGTTGAAACACTTGTTGGCATAGTGACCCTTCTGTTGGCACTTGTTGCACATGACCTCTGAAAGCGGACGGTGATACGGAGCACTCGATCTTGGAGCTTGAGACGAAGCCTTGTTCTGAAAGCCTGGGTTGGGTGGGTGGGAAGAACCACTGCCACCTTTGCTCTTCTGCTGGTACGGCTGACGGAACGGAGGAGGAGGAAGCCAAAACTTCTGTTGCTTGGCCACTTGAGTAGAGGAAGAAGGAGTAACATCTCTGACTCGCTTCCTGGAAGCATCACACCTCAACTGAGCAGCCTCTTGCTTCAGTGCCATGTTGTAGAACTCATCGTATGTCAACGGCTCAAAGAGAACAAGAGCGAGCTGAATATCTTCTCTGAGACCACCCCTGAACTGATATATCATGCTCTTCTCATCAGGAACATCCTGCTTGGCAAAACGGGCGAGCTTCTGGAACAACTTGTTGTAGTCATAGACAGACAAAGATCCTTGCTTCAGATTGCGGAATTCCTCACGCTTGCTTTCAACCACACTTTGAGGAATGTGATGAGCGCGGAAATCTTGACGGAAATCATCCCAAGTGATAACACGTCCACCTCTGGAAGCCTTGTACTGCTGGAACCACTCTGCAGCCTGATCTTTGAGTTGGAAGGAAGCGAATTTCACAAAGTCCTCAGGCCTGACGTTGCTGCACTCGAAATGCTTACACAGATCCACAAGCCAATCGTCAGCATCGGTTGCCTCAACACAATTACTGAAAGTCTTTGGCCCGTTAGCAAGGAACTGGTTGAGTGTAGCAAAGTGACTCTGATTGCTGCCTTGATTCCCTTGACTGCCTTGATTGCGCTCTCGGAGAATTTGCATGATCAGCTGAGTCTTTGCATTGGTTGCGGCCATCACAGCTTGCCATGCCTCTGGAGGAGGGGGAGGCGGTGGCGGATCAGGATTCGGAATCATGCGCGTTGGAGGAGCCATCCTGAAGAGGTTGACCACCATTAGCACATGACAGATAAATATTGAAGCTAAATCCAACGGAATGAAAATTGCAACATAAAGTCTTCACATCCGAACAAAATGAACGAATGCGTTTCTCTTGAAGTGGTCACATATTCCTAAATTGCGAAGCCACGAAGAATCAGGTAGAAGGGGTACAACAACGAGGGATGGAATCAACATATGACGTCGAAGCAAAACGAATGCCACAACTCGAAATAAAACCAAGGGTTGGCTTGCGGAATAAGCCGGAACAAATACATGATAGAAATTTCGTCCGAAGTTTTCGTGGTGGGACCTACACGGGCTCAATCGTACAGCACCATCATGTACAAGGCAGTGCACATGACATACGAAGCGTCCCCGAGTCAGCATAGCCAAGGACTCTTTAAGACACAACGAGACCACTGTAAAATCGACCGTGAATAGACGAACCACTAGACGTCGAACCCCAATTTCATATCATACATCTGTCGGAAAGATATCCTAAGGCTACTTGAATTCCCACCTATGAAATTCCCGAAATTTTCCCGGTTATGCAATCAGGTGTTGGGGATACAGGGGAGCATAATATCTCACTCAAGCTAGCAATCCTACATCCAGCTGTATCCATCCTTCAACACATAACCAAGAAACCTTCGGAAACCATCTATCTCAACTTTCGAAAAGCATCCGTTATACAAGTTATGGCGATACTCCCAAACTCCCGCCCCAGTACTGGGTGGCGTCGAGGTTATCTCACCAACGAACTGCATAAAGGAGATTTTCGATGTCGCGCACATATCTCAAGTATACCAGAATTGCAACGATAAAATTGTGACGACAACACCTCGGAGCTCAACTCCCCGGGACACTGCCACAACCCCTAAAGACAGGAGGCACCAAGAACAATGTTCTCGTCACAAAACCATCGGAACAAAACCAAGATACTCGCGTGATCCTAAATTTTTTTTAGTGAAATTTGAGAAGAGAAGAGTCAAAACTCTACATCAGGATGCCTTACCAGAGCGATGAGGAGACTGGGAAGTAAAAAGAATTCCTAACTCTCCGATATATAATTCCTAAGTGACTCAAAACATTTTTCTAGACACAACTCGGCTGCTAAAAACGATCAAGCAATGGGGGCTCCTAAGGTCGGGGAAGGCTCTGATTACCAACTTATAATGCCCTCGATGCGGCTATAGCTCCCACGTGTCGAGGCACGACTTAGAGACATAACCGCATTGAAAGCAATGTCGCAAGTCAGGCAATCATTACAGCATCCCATGGAATACATAATAAAAGGGGGAGATAACATAGTTGGCTTACACTCGCCACGTCACATCAGAGTACATAAATAACATCCATCAAACAATCACTCATGGCCCGACTACGGCGCCAAAATGGAAAAGAACCCAACATGCGACAAGGCCCTGAATCAAACCCCAACTAGGCACCACTACTGATCATCGGGAAAGGAAACATAATAACGCTGAGAGTCCTCGTCGAACTCCCACTTGAGCTCGTACTCGTCACCTGGAGTGGAATCACCTGGACCTGCATCTGGAATTATAGTATCTGTGAGCCACAGGGACTCAGCAATCTCGCACCCTCGCGATCAAAACTATTTAAGCTTATAGGAAGGATAAGGCAAGTATATGTGGAGCTGCAGCAAGCGACTAGCATATGTGGTGGCTAACTTATCCGCAAAAGAGAGCGAGAAGAGGAGGCAAGGCGCGAGCGAGAAGCTATAAGAACAACCTGCGCGAGCATAACTCCAATACCGTGTCCACTTCCCGGACTCCGCCGAGAAGAGGCCATCACGGCAACACACTCAGTTGATTCATTTTAATTAATTAAGGTTTAAGTTATCTACAACCGGACATTAACAAATTCCCATCTACCCATAACCGCGGGCACGTCTTTCGAAAGTTCAATCCCTGCAGGGGAGTCCCAACTTAGCCCATGACAAGCTCTCACGGTCAACGAAGGAATAGACCTCCTCCCAAGACGTTCCGATCAGACTCGGTATCTCGGTAACTCAAGACATTTCGACAGGTTAAAACAAGACCAGCAACACCGCCCGAATGTGCCGACAAATCCCGATAGGAGCTGCACATATCTCTTTCTCAGGGCACACTCAGATGAGCGCTCCATACAACTAAAACCAAACCTCGAGTTTCCCCGAGGGGGCGCTGCACAGGACTCTAGTTTGGACCAACACTCAGAGGAGCACTGGCCCTGGGGGGTTAAAATAAGATGACCCTTGAGTCTGCAGAACCCAAGGGAAAGGAAAAGGCTAGGTGGCAAACGGTAAGACCAATGTTGGGCATTGCTGGAAAAGCTTTAAACAAGGCGAACTATCAAGGGGTTCCCATTATAACCCAACCGCGTAAGGAACGCAAATCCGGGAACATAACACCGATATGACGGAAACTAGGGCGGCAAGAGTGGAACAAAACACTAGGCGAGGGGCCGAGCCTTCCACCCTTAACCAAGTATATAGATGCATTAAGATAACATGGCAATATAATGATATCCCAACAAGTAAATAAATGTTCCAACAAGGAACGGCTCCAATCTTCACCTGCAACTAACAACGCTATAAGAAGGGCTGAGCAAAGCGGTAACATAGCCAATCAACGGTTTGCTAGGACAATGGTAGGTTAGAGGTTCAATCATGCAATTGGGAGGCTGACAAGCAAGTGGTAGGCATCGTAGCAGTGGCAAAGCAAAAGAGCGAGCAAACTAGCATAGCAAAGATAGTAGTGATTTCGAGGGTATGATCATCTTGCCTGCACAGTTGTCAAAGTTGACTGGATCCTCACAAGCAAACTCAACGGGCTCCTCGGTAGCGAACTCGTCTCCTGGCTCTACCCAACAAGACAAACAAGCAACAAGGATACAATCAACCACGTGCAAGACCAAGCAATATGATGAAATGATGATATGCTATGCGGGATGCGATGCGGGATGCAAAATGCAAGATATGACAGGAAATGCATGAACCTGGCCTCAACTTGGAATTCCAAGGGTTCCACTGGATAGAGGGGATGAAAACGCTTGAAAACGATATAAAGATCATTGGAATCGGAGTTACGGTTTGGAAATGGCAAGCGTTTTAAGATATGACACCGGTCTGCGATTTACAGCAAGTAGGCATCTAAATGCAACAAAATGAACATGCTACAGCCACCAAACATAAAAACAAATTACATGGCAGTGATGTACACAAGATGCTTAACAAAACACTAGCACTGAGCCATAGGCAAAAACATCCATTAAGAGGTTCGAACAAGCATGGCAAAAACGAATATGCAAAACAGATTCCAGACTTAGTGAAATTAACACTAGCCTGAAATTTCAGATCACGATGCTCTCTTCGGAGCAGCAAAACAACACGATGCATGACATGAACATGACAAGTAAGAACATGGCATGGAGCTACTCAACAAGCTTAACAAAAGACCCAAAGTGACCTGGGGCCAAAAGGGTTCACAAAATATATTAACGGGCACACGAACATAGCTAAAACACAATCAGTTTTCAGACTTAGTGAAAACTGAGACATGCTGAAATATAACTCACGAAGGCATGTAAACGAGCTCGATGCACTCACCATGGTGCAAGTCACAGCAAGGCAAGCATATATCCAGAAATAAGACACAATATGCTATCTACACATGGCAAGAACAAAGGCATACATGCATGGAACACTAACGGTAGCATCGGCAAAATCGCAAACAAGTTGACGATCTGCCCAGATTAACAACGAAGCAAAAGTTGAGCTCGATTGAGTCAACCTAGAGCACTCCACACATGCAAACAAAGACATGGATGGATATAGCATAACATAAATATCAAAACTCCCTTACTGATCTTCCTCAAAAGAGGCACGGATCACTAGGAAACAAGCTGGACATATAGCATCACGAACTAAAATATCCCAGACTTAGTGAAAATCACTAAGTCCCTGGAATCAGCAATCTCAGGTACCTCTCTTCGCAAGCTTGCACAAGACAACACACACATCCTAAAAATGCATGGGTGGCACCTCTGCAAAGAAGACAAAATGCTTAAAAATTCATCCCAAAGGGGCACAGGCATATCATGCACGAATTAAACATGGCAAAAATGACAAAAGTGCATGATGAACTAACGGATCTGCAATTTAACTCATGAAGCCTCCTTCTAACAGTATTTTGGGCAACAAGATGACCTCAAATGCAAATGATGCAATGGAATTAAATGATGTACATGTCGAGACAAAGATTTTGATATATCATACGCCCAAAACGAAGCTACGGTTGCGGAGATACGACCAGTCAAAGAATGCAAAAATAAATAAATATGGAGATTAGGGTTTCGGGGAGAGGTCAACCCGATCCAGATCCAGATCGGCACGCGGATCGAGGAACGCCGGGGATCACTGTAGCTGGCCGGAACTTGGCCGCCGGAGACGCGGGAGGAGGCCGGCCGGGGCGGATCCGGTGGTCGCCGGGGCGGTGGCGCGGAGGCCCGCGGGCGGAGGCGGCGGTGGTCGGCGGCGCTACGGGCGCCGGCCGGCAAGGGCGCGCACGGCGGTGCGGCGGCGGCGATGGTGTCCCGCGGCGGCGCCGGTCGCCGGAGGCACGGAAGGCGGCGGCGCTCGGGGAAAGGAGGAGGCGCGGGGGCGCGGGCTCGCGGGGGCCGTCCCCGGGCCTGGCGGGCCGCGGCGGCGGTGGAGGCGCGGCTGCCACGTGGTGAGCCCTCAGTGGCTGCGGGCGGCGGCGGCGGTTGTCCGGGCCGGGACGGACATGTCCGGCTCGGCGCGGGGATTTTTAGGGTTTCGGAGGTGGAAGACGATCCGAAAACGGAGGGGCCTTTAAATAGGCATAGAGGGAGCTAGGAGAGTCCAAAAGAGGTGCGGTTTTCGCCCACGCGATCGTGATCGAACGCTCTAGGACATGGAGTAGAGTTTGGTGGGTTTTGGGCCAAATTGGAGGGGTGTTGGGCTGCAACACACACGAGGCCTTTTCGGTCCCTCGTTAACCGTTGGAGTATCAAACGAAGTCCAAATGGTACGAAACTTGACAGGCGGTCTACCGGTAGTAAACCAAGGCCGCTTGGCAAGTCTCGGTCCAATCCGGAAACGTTTAATCCCCACACGCGAAAGAAAGCTAGAAATGACCACCGGAGGAGAACGAAGCGCCGGAATGCAAAACGGACAACGGGGAAAATGCTCGAATGCATGAGATGAACACGTATGCAAATGCAATGCACATGATGACATGATATGAGATGCATGAAAACGAAAGCAACACACGGAGACAAAACCCGAACCCGAGAAATAAATATAACTTAGCGCCGGAAACGGCAAGAGTTGGATACAAATATGGAAAGTATATTTGGGGCGTTACACCTCCTCTTTTGTGTCTTGACGTAGGGTCCAAGTCTCCTGGGTCTTGTTCATTGAGAAAATCACGTTCCCGAAGGTTTCATTCCGTTTGGACTCCGTTTGGTATTCCTTTTCTTCGAAACCCTAAAACAGGCAAAAAACAACAATTCTGGGTTGGGCCTCCGGTTAATAGGTTAGTCCCAAAAATAATATAAAAGTGGATAATAGAGCCCAATAATGTCCAAAACAGTAGATAATATAGCATGGAGCAATCAAAAATTATAGATACGTTGGAGACGTATCAACCGCCACTAGAGCCCAACTAAACCCATCGGCCTTTGACCTAACCCAGAACTTAACTGCAAAATCTCCCATCACTACACTTCAGACTTCCAGTGAATCGCATCTAACTCCAAGTAAGATCCCACCCGATCTTCCTCTCGGAGGCAAGCAATGCCAATCAAAATCGACACCGCCCGATAAAGTACTAAGAAACCGGGGAGAGAAATTATCTCTACCAGTTTCCAAGAGTGTAATAAAATCCAACCTATACTCGGTAGACGCGTATGCAAGAAACCTTCTCTTAGCCAAGTCTTTCAGACCTCTGCTATTCCAAAAGATTCCTTTCATATTTCATCATGAAATTTTTAGTAGTACGAATCCTAGCACTCCTACACACCGCCGACGCAGGATATATCTTCCGCTTCCACTTGCGTTTAGGCTTGTTTTGATCCTCCACCTGGTCCTCACAAACGGGCTCCATGGACCTAACAATTGCATCATCAAAGGTATCATCCTCTACCTCTGACTCAGGACGGGGTGGTGCAAGATCCGCACAAAAATTATCGAGTACCCTAAGCCCCAACGCATCTATCTCAGAATCATTCATAGGCCTGACCGCAGCTAAGTTACGAATCATTTCTAAATCATGTTCCGCTTCCAAATCCAGAATATCATTTACGGAATTAGAGATCTCACTATCATTTCTCCCTTGTGAAACTCCTAATTGACTTGCATTATTAATAACCTCACTATTAGAAAAATGCAGAATGGAATTAGAAGTGTTGACCGACATACAAGTAGTGGCCTCAATGTCACAAAGCTTGGCCACCCTCATGGCGCACCGCTGCTGCATGCCATCAACCTTCGGGTGGTCCTGGAGATGACGGCTCATCCGTCTCCCCCTAGACACCGGATCCGGAATCCCTCCATAAGCAATGACCTCCTCCCAAGTATCGGTCAAAAGCAGAAGTGGAGAGTTCCACAACCCCGTCGTCGTTGCCCTCGAATGGAGGCCCGGGGACGCAGGTGCGCCTGAAGAAGTAAGAAAATGGGCCTCCTGCCCGTGCTCCCATGCCACCCCGGCCCTCTGGCTGGTGGGAATCGCGGGCACCACCGGAGGCGCGGCCACCAGAGGCGCGACCAGAGAAGGAAAAGGAGTCGAGCCCACCTGCCCTGGACTCCCTCACCTAGGCCTAGCCATCAGCATCGGCTCCGTCACCACGAGAGGAGAAGAGGGAGCCGAGGCCACCTGCCCCAGGCCCTCTCCCCTAGGCACAGCCGTCCTCAATGGCTCCGTCGCTGCCATAGGAGAAGAAGGAGCTGAAGCCACCTGGCCCGGCCCCCCTCCCCTAGACACAACCATCATCAACGGCTCCGTCACCACCATAGGAGGAGAAGGAGCCGAGGTCACCTGCCCCAGACTCCCTCCCCTAGTCATAACCGCCATCGTCGAATCCGTCACCTGAGGTGAGGCAACTATCAGAGAGGGATAAAGAGGGGCCACCTGCCCAAACTCCTCCCCCCTCCCTCGACTAAGGTCGTCACAGGAAGAATCACCTCCGAGCCCCCAAGCACGGGACTCACAACAGCATCAAAATCCAGTGTAGGCAGCGTGCGCTCCAACACATCATCGGACTCCACCTGATCGCTCCAGAGTCGGGGAGGAGCAGAAGCTAGCTCAAACGACCCAAATCTTAGGGTACTCATGGGCACCGAAGATGATGGTGCCACCCCGTCCCCGGGCGTCTGAGGAACGGGCGCCGAACCGTTGGACACCTCTCGTCCAGCCTCATCCACTGGCGCCTCCTTAGCACCCACACTGTCATCTCCCTCGTGCATGTCAACATCAGGCACATTGATGGCCTCAGCGAAAAGATCGGCATCCTCAAACTCAATCTCAAGGTCAAAAATTTGGCCCCTATATGTCCACTTAACCACATCAGGCACAAACTCAATATCCAGAACACGATCACCAGCAATCGGGCCACTCTGTGAGCTCGGGTGAAGGCCATATCCACTCTCTCCGTTTTCCCGACCAAGAATCCCAAGCTAGCCATGACTCGAGCATCCTGCATCGGCTTCGAGGGAGCCCCGGAGAAACGTAACTAGACCTGAGTAAGAGGCTTGCCACACGGCTCAACCCTCTTCCACTCATGGAACTCCGGGATGCACTCTGTGCTAGGCACTCTGCATAACCCAAAGCTCAGAACCCTTTGCCAATCTTCAACAGAAGGAAAGTCCACCTTAAAAATGTTGGCCTCGATACCGACAAGCTCCCACTGGAAGTCACCAGGAGCTAGCTCCTTGACCCTTTGCACAATCTGATTCTCAGAGACATCACCTTTGGTAACTTTCACAACCCCAGTGGTCATGCTCTGGGTCTCCTCTGGGATCTCCCTCGCACTAGGAGACTCAAAGAACATCAACTCAGCGCAATACAGTCCATAAATAGTAAGAGTCGGTATCTGATCACGAAAAATCAGGCATTCACCTAAAGCATGAGCTGGCTTGCCGCAGGTATCACAGAGCTCCGCCACACACTTAGCAATAAAGTGGCCCTTCTCGCCACAACGATAACAAAGCGTCTTCTCTTTCTTACGCGCCCACTTGGATGCTCTATCAGAGTCAGACCTGTCCGTAGCCTCGGTCGAGCCCGTCGCTACGGTCTCAGTCTCAGGTATCTCTATATTGGCCAACGCCGTCACCACCTCCATCGCCTGGCCAGACAGTGCGGGCGTCTGTCCGGGGTCGCCCTCCCCCACGGAGGCCGTCGGCTCGACAACAACAGGCGGAGGAGGCTGACGGTTACGGAACCGACCCCCTCTACCACCACGATAGCCACGGTATCCACCTCGGGGCCGATGGTTAGGGCCGGACGCCCACTCAACAAAACCACCCAGAGGACCGCAAAAAGGTCTCTCAGCTGTACCATCGCTCTGCCAAGCAAATCCGCGGCCACCGCCCGTCGACGACGAGCCACGGTGCTGGCCATCACCATACGCATTATATCCATCGTCACCCCATTGTCCCCGGGGCAGTCCACTGTCACCTCCGGCACCCATGTTTTGAGGCAGTGGTGCCTGAGGCGGCGCAGCCCGAGGTTGAAGGTCGGGCGCCATAGCCTAGTTCCCTGGGGCCGGCGGCCTCAATCCTTGGTCCGTACCGCCCCGGCCCGCAGTAGCAGCCATAGCCAAGCCTTGCATCGGTGGCCTAGGAGCGTAGGTTGCTCCGCCCCGACCCGCCGCTGGCTGCACTACCGGGGCCTACACCGACGGCCGAGCGCCCAGGTAGCCACTGCAGCGTCCCACAGAGCCATGCACTGCCCCTTCACCCACCGAAGGCCTAGGGCCGGCCATAGCAGGGGCACCACGCCCGGCGCCCGCAGCCGGCGGCGGTGTAGCCCCGCCGCGACTAGCTCCACCCGAGGCGGTCGGTTTCTTGCCCGGCGGCGCAGCAGCCCCGCGGCCCACCATGGGCATGAGGGGAAGGATTGCTTCGCTCGTCCAGAACCACACACGGGGAAACCCGGCTTCCCGCGCCGAGGAACCCTAGCTAGAGGCGACGGCAAACGAACAAGAGAAGGATCGATCGGAGACCTGCATGGGACGGCACAACGAAGAGGTATAGGGTCCGATTTAGCCTGGGCCACATACCCATCTAACCCCGGCCCATCCACTCGCGGCCCCGACTCACTCAGAGCCGGCCCATCACGGCCCAAGAGGTGCGCTCGCACCGCCGAGATCCCGATCGCCTGTACTGCCAGCATGGATGCCGTGGCCATCGCCGCCGCCGGTCCAACGATTGCTCGGCGTGCATTTTTTCTCCTCTTAATAGTAATCCATGAATCCGGCCTACTCATATCGAAAAGCGTAAGATTTGGAAGACTTACCTTAGGGAGGGGACCCTTCCATGGTCTGGTCGCCGTCGCCGCCGTTCTCCGATGAACTACACGACGGATCATCTCTTTCTTCTCTCTCGCGTGAAGTCCAATTCTTGCTGGATCATCAGGAGGCAACACACTGTCGATCGTCGTTGCCACTTCATCTTCGTCATAACCTGAATAAAAAAACTCATAGATGAGATCTGACGGTGTCGGTGACGGTGAAGAAGCTGTCGGGATCCCATCCCCATCGCCGTCCGCTTCGTCCTCGTCGGAATCGGCTAGGGCCCAAAACCGGCCGCCGACACGCCGTTGATCACCGGAGGGAAGGGGCGGCATAGCCGCGGTCGCGCCCACGGTCTCCCGCCCAGTCACCCCCGCAGTCGTCCGCATGCCACTCACCCTACCTTAGTCACCCTCCTCTGTTCCTACATCGCCCCGGTGCCGTACGGGAGCCACTTGCTGCAGCCTTCCTCCGTGCGTCCTACCCAGCCATCACATGTGAGATCCATCCCTCTTCTTCTTGGTTTATTTGTGATCTCCTTTCCATTTGTTTCTGGAGTGCAGGTGATTGATTGGGCGAATAAACTGCACACAGGTCGATCTCTTTGCTTCGTTTGCTCTTGGCTGGGTGCAGATGAATCTAGTCACGGTGGTTCAGAGTGGATCGACAATGGAGAGACGGTCAGGGGAGGAGGGGATTAAATGTTTAGGAAGCAACTGGAGAAGGAAGAGTCAAATATAAATTGATTGGGAGAGAAAAGAATCGGAGTTAAAGATTGGGAGATGGCTGGCCCTCGGTATGGTTTGTGCGCTGGTAAATAGAGAAGTAACAGAAGGGACAATTGTGGCCATACGTATATTAAAGATTGGAATAGATTTTTTTTCAAAAAAAAATTGGAATAGATTTTGTTTTTTCTTTCAGTGAAAATATTTGGTGGGGCCTGAGGAGGTGGGCTGCATGGGCCACATGAGGTATGACGTGGCTATTGCTGATGTGTCTATGTTGCATGTTGAGATAAATCAAGTAGTGGGGATGAACTTCTTAATTACTCCTAAATATAAGTCTTTTTAGAGATTTCAACAAATGACTACATAAGAAGCAAAATGAGCGAATCTACACTCTAAAATATGTGTACATGCATCCGTATGTTGTAGTTCATTTGAAATGTTAAAAAGACTTATATTTAGGAATGGAGGGAGTATATAGGATATGTATGTGCGCCTCCGCCTTCCCTTTCAGTCCTGTCACTTCTCCTCCTCGTTCCTTTCCTCCTTCCCCAAGAACTCTCAGTGAACTTTTGAAGAACCATGGACGCCGATGCTCGATCCTGATGATTTGGACCATCCCCATCTGTTATGTTGTGCCAGGAACTTCTCCTCCATGCCACAACTTCATTCAGGGAAGAAAGGGTTCATTCCGTCGATCACACACGAACAATTTTACATGTTCGTTGACACTGTTCGCCGAGTTCACCGCACCGTTCCATCAAACTCGGTGAGCCTCTACCCAATTCCACTTGCACGCCTTCTCAACGTCACTTGTAGTATCTCCTAAACACCATGATTCAACCTATCTATGTCATTGTCCGCGTGTGTCCGAAACCGAGATCGATTGGTGGCAACTACATATCTTTTTATTTTCTGTTCGTCGGATGGTCTTGAGGTCAACATATGAAATGATAGTTTTGGTCATAGGAATGCAATGGTATGTTTAGTTTGTCGTTGTAATAGGTGTGCTGTGGGGTGGATTTAATCATAGTCGTTTTGGGTAAAATTCAAGTGGGTTTCTTGTTCAGTTAACTTTCACGTTAATATGTTATTTATCACATGTTCATGACATGTCTAGAAGTTACTCCTAAATATTTCATAATGTTAGGAGTGCATGCTAATCATCTCATATATTTTTACATAGAGTTTCATGTGATTTATTAGATGTATTTGTAGGATTATTTAAATTGTCAAACATAATTTGATCTTGATGGTATTTTTCTTTGGTGCACGCGTAGTCCTATGATATGTCTCTGTACAAGTCTTTGCAAATTCTTACCATGTGTACGAGTTGATTGGTGTACCGAATTATTATTGTTCGTACATATTTGTCGGGTGTTATTATTTTAATTAGATTTGGATCATTTTTATTGTAATTTATTTATTATTATTTTGGTAATGTTCGAAACTTATTGTATGCATGCATACAATTTTTGGTGAATGTTCGCCATGCTTATAATTCTTTAGAATTTTCTAGGTGTTGCTTTATTCATATATCTAGTCTGAATACTTCATGTTTTATTTAGTTTAGTTTATTCTCTAGCATGAAGATACCTTAGGTATATTTTATATATTGACTGCATCCTTGTTGCATGTGTACTTGTCGTTTTGAAGTCATATCATGCGATACTCTAGGTGATGTTTATTTAAATTATTTGTGTTACCTAGTTTTATTACTAGTGGTTATGAATTGGTATGTGATCGACCATTGTCATATTACTTGTTGTAGGTCTATTGTTTTGCATTTATATTATGTGTTATCATGCATGGAGATCATTACTTTTGTAGAGTGTGAGGATTGCGTTTTACAGTGTAGCATTTCTCATTTCTTAGATGTTTGTTATCCAAGATTACATGGTTGGTTGCTTTATGTCACATTTTATTTGTATTGCTACATATAGTTTATGCATGTGATTTAGTTTATTACATCTTGTTCATTATCCTAGGTGTTTTATTTACCTAGGATGGTAGCTATGCCTGCTTAGTTGGTTGTCATATCTTGTTAGCACTTTCCCAAGTCATGCATGTTCTACTATATGTTCCACATGTGTTATAAGATAGATACTTTGTACTTTATGATCACACATATGGTTAGACTTCACTTGCTAGAGGTACATGTTAGTAGTTTATGATTTCATACATTTTAATTAAGAAGGATCTGTAACGCCCCGATACCGATGTGCCAAGTGTCCTCTAGTTATTCGCTGTTGTTGCTTTGTCATTGCTTGCGTGTCATGCATTGCATATCATGTCATCATGTGCATTGCATTTCATACATGTTTGTCTCATGCATCCGAGCATTTTCCCCGTTGTCCATTTTGCAATCCGGCGCTCCTATGTCATCCGGTGTCCTTTTCTACCTTCTTTTCATGTGTGGGGATTAAACATTTCCGGATTGGACCGAGACTTGCCAAGCGGCCTTGGTTTACTACCGGTAGACCGCCTGTCAAGTTTCGTACCATTTGGACTTCGTTTGATGCTCCAACGGTTAACCAAGGGACCGAGAAGGCCTTGTGTGTGTTGCAGCCCAACACCCTTCCAATTTGGCCCAAAACCCACCTAAACCCTCTCCATCATATAGAGTGTTTGATCACGATCGCGTGGCCGAAAACCGCACCTCATTTGGACTCTCCTAGCTCCCTCTATGCCTATAAATAGCCCCTCCTCCGAAATTTCGGATCTCTTCCCCCGAAACCCTAATTTTTCCTCTCTCCTCGCGCCGCCGGATGAAATCCGGATGGCCGGACACGCCCGACCTGCGCAGCGCCGCCGCCCGCAGCCATTTAGGGCGCGCCATGTGGCACCCCGGCGACCGCCGCCGCCGTGGCCCGCCAGGCCCATCGCGGGCCCGCGCGAGCCTATAGCCGCCGCCGCCTACCTCCCGCGCCTGGGAGCGCCCGAGCTCTAGCGCCTCCTTCTTGCCGTCCGGCGCTGCCATGGGCAGTTCGCCGCGCCACCGCGCCATCTCACCGGCGCCCGCACCTCGCCGCTACCCATCGCCTCGCCGCGCTCGCCGTCCGGCCCCGTTCCTCGGCGTCCGCGCCCGGATCTGGCGAGATCCGGCCGGATCTGCCTCGCCGGCGCCACCCCTGCCGTCTCCGGCGACCTTCGCCGACGAGCCGGCCATCCTCGGGAACTGCCCCGTTGACCATTGTTCACCCGAGGTCGTTTTCTTCTAAGTCCCCGAGATTTCCATGTTTCAAATGCCCATGTTCATCATGTCGTAACTTTGCATCCGTAGATCCATTTTAGGCGTGTAGCATATCAAAATGTTTGTCTCAGAGAGCACATCATTTCATCTCATTGCATCATTTTCATTTGAGCTCATCTTGATGCCCGAAATTCTGTTTGAAGAGAGCTATTTGAGTTAATTGTCAGATCTGCTGCACCAAATAGCTATTTGTCATTTTTGCCATGATTATTGTGTGCATGATATGCTCCTGAGCTCTACATGAGTTTTGTTACATGCTTTGCCATCTTTCCAAAGGTGCTATCGATGTATTTTTGTGATATGTGTGGTGACTAGCACAAGCTTGCAAAGTGGAGCATTCGTTAATGCTGATTTCAGGGACTTAGCAATTCCACTAAGTCCTTGGACTGTTTTTATCAATATGCCATATGTTCATGTTGTTTCCTAGTGATCCGTGCCTCTTTTGAGGATGATCAGTAAGGATATTTTGTTAATCTTGTAGTGCTCTATCCATCGATATCTTTGTTTGCAATTATGGAGCACCCTAGCTTGAGTCATTCGAGCTCTACTTTTGCTATTTCGTGAATGTGGGCAGATTGTCTACTTGTTAGCGATTTTGCCGAGGATGTTGTAGTTGATCTGTGCATGCTATGTTATTGTTCTTACCATGTTTAGCTTGTATAATGTGTATTCTTAATGGGTGTATGCTTAGATTGTCATGCCTTGATCTTTAGTGAGTGCATCGAGCTCGTAAACATGCCTACTTGATATCTGATTTGCATGCTCCAGTTTTTCACTAAGTCTGTGATCTGATTATGTTTTTGCCATGTTCACATGCTTGCAATTATATTTTCTGGTCCCTTATGGCTCAAGGTCACTAAGGGACTTTTGTTAAGCTCTTTGAGTAGCTCCATTCCATGCCTTGCTTTGCCATTTTAAGTTCCTGTAGCATCTAGTTTTCTTGCTCCTAAGTGTGCTACCTGATCTGAAATTCCAGGCTTGTGTTAATTTCACTAAGTCTGAAACCTGTTTATCAATTGCACTTTTGCCATTCTTGTTTGAATCTGTTAATGGATGAATTGGCCGTAGCTCAGTGTTCATCTTTTGTCAAGCATTATGAGTGGATCCCTGCCATGTATTTTGTTGCCATGTTTGAGTGTTGTAGCATGTTTGTCTTGTTGCTTTTAAATGGCTACTTGCTGTTTATCGCAGACCGGTGCCATATTTGTTTTGCTTGCCATTTCCAAACCGTGCATCCGATTCCGGTGATCTTTATATCGATTTCAACTGAAATCACCTCATCTTTCCAGTGGCACTTTTGGATTTCCATGTTGAGGCCAGGTTCATTCATTCCCTTGCAAATCATGCATATGCATCGCATCCCGCATCCCGCATATCATACCATGTTCATGTGTTGGTTGTTTACTATGTTGTGTGCTTCTTTCCGGTGTTTGCTTATTCGGGTTGGTTCCGGTAACGTCGCGTTTGTGAGGACCCGTTCGTCTACGTCCGTTTGTCTTCTTCATGGACTCGTTCTTCTTCCTTGCGGGATTTCAGGCAAGATGACCATACCCTCGAAATCACTTCTATCTTTGCTTGCTAGTTGCTCGCTCTTTTGCTATGCCTATGCTGCGATACCTACCACTTGCTTATCATGCCTCCCATATTGTTGAACCAAGCCTCTAACCCACCTTGTCCTAGCAAACCGTTGTTTGGCTATGTTACCGCTTTGCTCAGCCCCTCTTATAGTGTTGTTAGTTGCAGGTGAAGATTGAAGTTTGTTCCTTGTTGGAACATGGAGATGTTGTTCCTTGTTGGAACATGTTTACTTGTTGGGATATCACAATATCTCTTATTTAACTAATGCATCTATATACTTGGTAAAGGGTGGAAGGCTCGGCCTTATGCCTGGTGTTTTGTTCCACTCTTGCCGCCCTAGTTTCCGTCATATCGGTGTTATGTTCCCGGATTTTGTGTTCCTCATGCGGTTGGGCTATAATGGGAACCCCTTGACAGTTCACCTTGAATAAAACTCCTCCAGAAATGCCCAACCTTGGTTTTACTATTTTCCACCTAGCCTTTTCTTTCCCTTGGGTTCTGCAGACTCAAGGGTCATCATTATTTTAACCCCCCGGGCCAGTGCTCCTCTGAGTGTTGGTCCAACCTGTCAGCCGCCGGTGGCCACCAGGGGCAACTCTGGGCTGGCCTACCGGAAGTTTGGACAATCTGAGTGTGCCCTGAGAACGAGATATGTGCAGCTCCTATCGGGATTTGTCGGCACATTCGGGCGGTGTTGCTGGACTTGTTTTACCATTGTCGAGGATGTCTTGTAACCTGGATGCCGAGTCTGATCGGATTGTCTGGGGAGAAGGAATATCCTTCGTTGATCGTGAGAGCTTGTGATGGGCTAAGTTGGGACATCCCTGCAGGGATTTGAACTTTTGAAAGCCATGCCCGCGGTTATGGGCAGATGGGAATTTTTTAATGTCCGATTGTAGAAAACCTGAAGTTGACCTTAATTAAAATACATCAACCATGTGTGTTACCGTGATGGTCTCTTTCCGGCGGAGTCCGGGAAGTGAACACGGTGTTGGAGTAATGTTTGACGTAGGTTGTTCTAGGATCACTTCTTGATCATAGTTTCACGATCGTGCTTTGCCTTCTCTTCTCGCTCTCATTTGCGTATGTTTAGCAACCATATATGCTAGTCGCTTGCTGCAGCTCCACCTCATACCTTTACCTTACCTATAAGTTTAAATAGTCTTGATCGCGAGGGTGTGAGATTGCTGAGTCCCCGTGACTCGCAGATACTTCCAAAACCATTTTGTAGGTGCCGATGTTACTGTGCAGACGACGCAACCAAGCTCACGGAGGAGCTCGATGAAGATTTTGTCCTTTGTGTTGTTTCGTTCTAGTTGATCAGTAGTGGAGCCCAGTTGGGGTCGATCGGGGACCTTGTCGCATTTGGGGTTTTTCTTTTATTTTGGTTCCGTAGTCAGACCTTGATTATATCTGATTGATGTAATGTTTTAATTCATGTATTGTGTGAAGTGGCGATTGTAAGCCAACTATGTATCTTTTCCCTTATTGTATTACATGTGTTGTTTGCGAAGATTACCTCACTTGCGACATTACTTTCAGTGCGGTTATGCCTCTAAGTCGTGCTTTGACACGTGGGAGATATAGCCGCATCGAGGGCGTTACAGGATCCTTACTTAGTTGACCAATACCATGCTACAGTGATTTGATTGTATAACTAGGTTGTATATCATGTCTATAGCAATTCATGTATTAGATCATGCCTACTGATGTTTCTTATGTCTTTGCTACTATGGATTGTAACAAATAGAAGTGCATGTCATTTTGTTACTCATGCTAGTATAGTACATTGCTTGATGTCATGATCTGGTTTTCTAACTTTCCTAAATTCTTAGTATGGTATGTCCGTATGCTTGTATGACATAACAGGTATGTAAGCTTGTGTGCTCTTACCATTGTTGATATTCATGTTAGTTGATATCAACTAAGTTATCTCATTGTTGTGAGTTTTGTTCTATTGGTAGCATAGTTTGGCAACTTGTGTGATGATCATCTCCATACTTAGTGCCATATCTAGTATATCTAGTTGTTGCATTGTTGTATGTCTAGCGATCATTCATGCAAGTTATCTTTCATGTCTTATTATGTTCCATGTGCTACGGTTGAGTACTTATAGTTCCTTGCGTTCTTTAAAATATGATTGCCTTTGTTTCATGTTAGTACTATGCGTGTTTGACACATGTCACCATAGTTCATCACATGCATAGTATAGTTTACCTTTCATGTTAGTTGAGTTGTATCTTCCTCATATGCTTAGTGTGCATAGTTTGATCTGTTATGTAAGCATGAAGTAGTAATCTTATTGCTAGTGGTTACTTGAGTATTAGTTGTTCTTTAGTAGTAATACCATACCCTCGTTGCTATGCATCTCCATGGATAGATCATTGCATGTGCGTAGAATTTTTTTTGTGTTCCATGCAACATTTCCCAACAGTGGCATCATGAGCCAGGTCTATGCGTAGATGATATGCACGAGTAGAACACAAAGAGTTGTGGGTGGTGATAGTCATACTTCTTACCACCATCGTCTTATTTTGATTCGGCGGTATTGTGGGATGAAGCGGCCCGGACCAACCTTACATGTCCACGCACATGAGACCGGTTCCATCGATAGACATGCAACTAATTTTGCATAAAGGTGGCTGGAGGGTGTCTGTTTCTCCTACTTTAGTTGAATCAAATTTGACTGCGGCCGGTCCTTGAAGAAGGTTAAAACAGCAAACTTGATGAAACACCGTTGTGGTTTTATGCGTAGGTAAGAACAATTCTTGCTAGAAGCCCGTAGCAGCCATGTAAAACATGCAACAACAAAGTAGAGGACATCTAACTTGTTTTTGCAGGGCATGTTGTGATGTGATATGGTCAAGACATGATGTGATAAACGTTATTGTATGAGATGATCATGTTTTGTAAGATATTTGACAACTGACATGAGCCTTATGGTTGTCTCCTTATTGTATGAAATGCAAACACCATGTAATTGCTTTACTTTATCACTATGCGTTAGCGATAGTTGTAGAAGAAATAGTTGGCAAGACGACCACGACGCTACAATGGATATCAAGGTGTCGAGCCGGTGATGATGAAGATCATGACAATGCTTTGGAGATGGAGATCAAAAGCACAAGATGATGATGGCCATATCATGTCACATATTTTTGATTGCATGTGATGTTTATCTTTTTATGCATCTTATTTTGCTTAGTACGGTGGTAGCATTATAAGATGATCCCTTCACTAAATTTCAAGGTAAAATTGTTCTCCCTGAGTATGCACTGTTGCTACAGTTCGTCGTGTTGAGACACCACGTGATGACCGGGTGTGATAGACTCTACGTTCACATAGAACGGGCGCAAGACAGTTTTGCACATGCGGAATATTTGGGTTAAACTTGAAGAACCTAGCATGTACAAACATGGACTCGGAACACTAGATACCAAAAGGTCGAACGTGAATCATATAGTAGATATG
This sequence comes from Triticum urartu, assembly GCF_003073215.2. Classification (NCBI taxonomy): domain Eukaryota; kingdom Viridiplantae; phylum Streptophyta; class Magnoliopsida; order Poales; family Poaceae; genus Triticum; species Triticum urartu. The sequence goes on along the minus strand of NC_053022.1, from coordinate 318,275,741 downwards.
ATCAACATAGAGATGTTCACCATTAATGACTACCCCATCTCACGTGATGATCGGACATAGGTTAGTTGATTTGGATCACGTATCACTTAGATGACTTGAGGGATGTCTATTTAAGTGGGAGTTCTTTAGATAATTTGATTAACTGAACTTAATTTATCAAGAACTTAGTCTTGATAGTTTTGCATATCTATGTTGTAGATCAATATCTCGCGATATAGCTCCTATATTTTTTGATATATTCCTAGAGAAAACTAAGTTGAAAGATGATAGTAGCAATGATGTGGACTGGGTCCGTGATCTGAGGATTATCCTCATTGCTGCACAGAAAAATTATGTCCTTGATGCACCGCTAGGTGACAAACCTGTTGTAGGAGCAGATGCAGACGTTATGAACATTTTGCAAGCTCGATATGATGACTACTTGATACTTTAGTACACCGTGCTTTACATCTTAGAACCGGGACTTCAAAAATGTTTTGAATGCCATGGAGCATATGAGATGTTCCAGGAGCTAAAAATTGGTATTTCAGATTCATGCCCATGTCAAGAGGTATGAGACCTCTGACAAGTACTTTGCCTACAAGATGGAGGAGAATAGCTCAACCAGTGAGCATATGCTCAGAATGTCTGGATACTACAATCGCTTGAATTAAGTGGGAGTTAATCTTCCAGATAAGATAGTGATGGACAAAGTTCTCTAGTCACCATCACCAAGTTACTAGAACTTCGTGATGAACTATAATATGCATGGGATGATGAAAATGATTCCCGAGCTCTTCATGATTCTGAAATCGGCAATGGTAGAAATCAAGAAAGAGCATCAAGTGTTGATGGTTAACAAGACCACTAGTTTCAGGAAAAGAGCAAGGGAAAGAAAGGGAACTTCAAGAAGAATGGCAAGCAAGTTGCCACTCCTAGGAAGAAGCCCAAAGCTGGACTCAGCCTTGAAACTGAGTGCTTCTACTGCAAAGGGACTGGTCACTAGAAGCGGAACTACCCCAAATACTTGGTAGATAAGAAGGATGGAAAAGTGAACAAAGGTATATTTGATATACATGTTATTGATGTGTATTTTACTAGTGTTCATAGTAACCCCTAGGTATTTGATATCGGTTCAGTTGTTAAGATTAGTAATTCAAAATAGGAGTTGTAGAGACTAGTTAAAAGCAAGGTGACGATGTGTGTTGGAAATGATTCCAAGGTTGAACCTAAATAAATGTTATTTGGTGTTTGCGTTGAGCATGAATATGATTAGATCATGTTTATTGCAATACGTTTATTCATTTAAGTCAGAGAATAATTGTTGTTCTGTTTACATGAATAAAACCTTCTATGGTCATACACCCAATGTGAATGGTTTATTGAATCTTGACCATAGTGATACACATATTCATAATATTGATGCCAAAAGATGCAAAGTTGATAATGATGGTGCAACATACTTGTGGCACTACCGTTTAGGCCATATTGGTGTAAAGCGCATGAAGAAACTCCATGCAAATGGACTTTTGGAATCACTTGATTATGAATCATTTGATACTTGCGAACCATGCCTCATGGGAAAGATGATTAAAACTCCGTTCTCCAGAATAATGGAGCAAGCTAATGACTTACTAGAAATAATACAAAGCGATGTATGCGGTCCGATGAGTGTTGAAGCACGCGACGGGTATCGTTATTTTCTGACCTTCACAGATGATTTGAGTAAGTATGGGTATATCTACTTGATGAAACACAAGTCTGAAACATTTGAAAAGTTCAAAGAATTTCAGAGTGAAGTGGAGAATCATCGTAACAAGAAAATAAAGTTTCTACAATCTGATCCTGGAGGCAAATATTTGAGTTACGAGTTTGGCCTTCATTCAAAACAATGTGGAATTGTTTCACAACTCACGCCACTTGGAACACCACAACATAATGGTGTGTTCGAACATCGTAACCGCACTTTATTAGATATGGTGCGATCTATGATGTCTCTTACCGATTTACCACTATCATTTTGGGTTATGCATTAGAGACAGCCGCATTCACGTTAAATAGGGCACCATCTAAATCTGTTGAGACGACACCGTATGAACTATGGTTTGGCAAGAAACCTAAGCTGCCGTTTCTTAAAGTTTGGGGTTGCGACACTTATGTCAAAAGGCTTTAGCCTGATAAGCTCGAACCAAAATCAAAGAAGTGCGTCTTCATAGGATACCCTAAGGAAACAATTGGGTACACCTTCTACCACAGATCCAAAGGCAAGATCTTTGTCGCTAAGAATGGAAAATTTCTAGAGAAGGAGTTTCTCTCGAAAGAAGTGAGTGGAAGGAAAGTAGAACTTGATGAGGTAATTGTACCTTCTCTCAATTTCGAAAGTAGCACATCAAGAGAAATCTGTTTCTGTGATGCCTACACCAACTAGAGAGGAAGTAATAATGATGATCATGAAACTTCAGATCAAGTTGCTACTGGACCTCGTAGGTCGAACAGAGCACGTCCCGCACCAAAGTGGTATGGTAATCCTATCCCGGAGGTCATGTTATTAGACCATGGCGAACCACGAACTATGAAGAAGCTATGATGAGCCCATATTCCGATAGATGGCTTGAGGCCATGAAATCTGAGATAGGATCCATGTATGAGAACAAAGTGTGGACTTTCATGGACTTGCCCGATGATCGGCGAGCCATTGAGAATAAATGGATCTTCAAGAAGAAGACATAAGCTGATGGTAATGTCACCATCTACAAAGCTCGACTTCTCACGAAAGGTTTTCGACGAGTTCAAGGGGTTGACTACGATGAGATCTTCTCACCCGTAGGGATGCTTAAGTCAGTCCGAATCATGTTAGCAATTGCCGCATTTTATAATTATGAAATTTGGCAAATGGACGTCAAAACTGCATTCCTTAATGGATTTCTTAAAGAAGAGTTTTATATGATCCAACCAGAAGGTTTTGTCAATCCTAAAGGTGCTAACAAAGTGTGCAAGCTCCAACGATCCATCTATGGACTGGTACAAGCATCTCGGAGTTGGAATATATGCTTTGATGAGGTGATCAAAGCATATGGTTTTATTCAGACTTTCAGTGAAGCATGTATATTTACAAGAAAGTGAGTGGGAGCTCTGTAGCATTTTTTATATTATATATTGATGAAATATTTTTGATTGGAAATGATATAGAATTTCTGAAAAGCATAAAAGGATATTTGAATAAGAATTTTTCAATGAAAGACCTCGGTGAAGCTACTTACATATTAGGCATCAAGATCTATAGAGATATATCAAGACGCTTGATAAGATTTTCAATGAGTACATACCTTGACAAGGTTTAGAAGGAGTTCAAAATTTATTATTTAAAGAAAGAAGTTCTATCCTATATTGCAAGGTGTGAATTTTAGTAAGACTCAAAGCCCGACCACGGCAGAAGATAGAGAGAGAATGAAAGTCATTCCCTATGCCTTAGCCATAGGTTCTATAAAGCATGCCATACTGTGTACCAAACCTACTATGTGCCTTGCCATGAGGTTGGCAAGGGGGTACAATGGTGATCCAGGAGTAGATCACTGGACAGCGGTCAAAATTATCCTTAGGTACCTTAAAGAGGACTAAGGAAATGTTTCTCGGTTATGGAGGTAACAAAGAGTTCGTCGTAAAGGGTTACATCGACGCAAGCTTTTACACCAATCCAGATGACTCTAAGTCTCAATATGGATACATATTGAAAGTGAGAGCAATGAGCTAGATTAGCTCCATGCAGAGCAATAAAGACATAGAAATTTGCAAAATACATACGGATCTGAATATGACAGACCTGTTGACTAAACCTCTCTCACAACCAAAACATGATCACACCTTAGTACTCTTTGGGTGTTAATCACATGGCGATGTGAACTAGATTATTGACTGTAGTAAACTCTTTGGGTGTTGGTCACATGGCGATGTGAACTATGGGTGCTAATCGCATGGCGATGTGTACTAGATTATTGACTCTAGTGCAAGTGGGAGACTGAAGGAAATATGCCCTAGAGGCAATAATGAAGTTGTTATTTTACATTTCCTTATTCATGATAAATGTTTATTATTCATGCTAGAATTGTATTGATCACAAACCTAAATACATGTGTGAATACATAAACAAATACGGTGTCCCTAGTAAGCCTATACTAGACTAGCTCATTGACCAAAGATGGTTAAGGTTTCCTAACCATAGACATGTGTTGTCATTTGATAATGGGATCACATCATTAGTAGAATGATGTAATGGAGAAGACCCATCTGTTAGCTTAGCATATTGATCGTTTAATTTATTGCTATTGCTTTCTTCATGTCAAATACATATTCCTTCGACTGTGAGATTATGCAACTCCCGAATACCATAGAAATGCCTTATGTGCTATCAAATGTCACAACGTAACTGGGTGATCATAAATATGCTCTACAGGTATCTCCGAAGGTGTTTGTTGGGTTGGCATAGATCGAGATTAGGATTTGTCACTCCTAGTATCGGAGAGGTATCTCTGGGCCCTCTCGGTAATACACATCATAAGCTTGCAAGCAAACGACTAAGGAGTTAGTCATGAGGTGATTTATTACAGAACGAGTAGAGAGACTTGCCAGTAACGAGATTGAACTAGGTATAAAGATACCAACGATCTAATCTCGGGCAAGTAACATACGTACGGACAAAGGGAATTACGTATGTTGTCATAACAGTTCGACCAATAAAGATCTTCGTAGAATATGTAGGAGCCAATATGGGCATCCAGGTTCCTCTATTGGTTATTGACCGGAGAGGTCTCTCAGTCATGTATACATAGTTTGCGAACCCGTAGGGTCCGCACGCTTAACGTTTGATGACGATATAGTATTATATGAGTTATGTGATTTGGTGACCGAATTTTGTTCGGAGTCCCAGATGAGATTAAGGACATGACGAGGAGTCTCAAAATGGTTGAGAGGTAAAGATTGATATATAGGATGATAGTATTTGGACACCGGAAGTGTTTCGGGGGGTACCGTGTACTTATCGGGTCATCGAAAGGGGTTCCGGGCACCCCCATCAATAGATATGGTCTTTATGGGCCAAGAAGAGAAATACACCAGCCACAAGGGGCTGGTGCACCCCCCATATGGTCTGACCAAGGTGGAGAAGGAAAGGGGAAGGAGGAAAGGAAAGAAAGGGAATAGGATTCCCCCTTCCTTTCCCCTCCCCCTCTTTCCTCCCCCCTCCAATAAATAAGGCACGGGGCGCACCACTTGGGAGGACCCCAAGTAGGATTCAGCCTACTTGGGGCGTCTCCTGGTAGCCTCCCCTCTTATATTTTCATAGTGCTTAGGTGAAGCCCTGCGAGTATCACTTCACCATCACCATCACCACGCCGTCGTGCTAACGGAACTCATCTACTACCTCGACATCTTGCTGGATCAAGAAGGCGAGGGACGTCACCGAGTTGAACATGTGCAGAACTCGGAGGTTTCATACGTTCGGTACTTGATCGGTGGTTCACGAAGAAAGTTTGACTATATCAACCACGTTATGAAACGCTTCCACTTATGGTCTATGAGGGTACGTAGACACACTCCCCCCTCATTGCAATGCATCTCCATGGATAGATCATTGCGTGTGCGTAGATTTTTTTTGTTTTTCATGCAATGTTTCCCAACGTTTTCTACTCATATGCCTTCTATGATGTGTGTCTCATTATTTAATTGTTTAATGGCTTTGGCCGTAGTATTGGGTTGGCTCTTGTTATAGAAATGTTGGCTAATAGATGTTATGGTTGATGCTTGCTTCCTATTGTTGTTAACCATTATAAATATTTAGGAGCATCTAAATATTCGTTTATGGTTAATGCTACTCTTAGACATGACATGTTCTTGCTTGTGGTAGGATGAGGTTACATTCATATATAGTACGATGTCATGTTTAGGAGAGTTGTTATTCATTCATTCCATGTGTTGTTTAATTTACTATATGAGTTGACATTTGCTTTGGTTCATGATATTGGTTCTATATAGTTTAGTATTACTTTAGGACCAAACCTAGATCAATTTAAGTCATGTTGTTGAATGATGTTTTTCATTGCTTAACTAGAATGGTTTATAATGTTTGTTTGGTTGTCATATAGATTACTTGATTTTGAATTATAGTTGATGTATATGTTTGGATGCCATTGACAATTATAAATATTTAGATTCTATCTAAATATTTATTTGTAGTTAAGTTTTACCTTGATCATGCCATGTTGTAATTGCACAGTTAAAATGCACAGGATGGTTCCTTTCCATGTGTGTTGATGTCTTGGTGTTTGTTATATAGTAGTCCCTCTATAATTAGTTGAAGTGTACAGTGGGTACTACTAGTGGTTAGTAGCATAGTTTGGATTGGAACATTACTCTTGATCGCCAAGCCTTCCTTAGCTGTGTCAACCTAATCCTGTCACTTCATTGAATCCTATCTCTTACCTCCCTATAGTGCAACCTCATTTTAGAATCTCCATCTTGATCAATATCTTGCTATCCATCCACCTTTAATTTGTTTTGGATGTTATTTGGATTTACTTTGTTTTGGTATTTGTTTGTTTCCCATTTGCTATCGTGATGACGAGTACGGAGTGACGAGGTTGGACATCGACAGAATCAAGTTATCAAAGAAGTACTCAACAACGAAGGCATGCCTCCTTCTTTGATCATACTTATCCTATGTTTTACAAAATTGCATTGTGTTTTATGATTACTACATGCATGTTATTTTAATTCTCGTAGCTAGCATGTCGATTGACACATTACCTTGATTCGCTTGTCCCCTATTCACTTGACACCTGAGTAGAATTATAGTATTCTGGTAGAGTAGAAATGCTTAGCCATAATTAATACCCTATAGGTGCTTTGTTGAATGATCTTTGAGTCATTGACACTTGAAACTTATAGTTGTGCTAGGCCGGTTGGCCCTTGTTGACCTTCTCTATCCTCTTCTACTCTGGGTGAAACTTACCATCTGAATACTGGCGTGGGTGACAGCTGAATCAAGGATTGAAGGAGCGATCGATTGGCCTTCATAAGCTAAAGGGGGCTATCAGTCGTTCATGCTGCATGAGGCCTAATAAGTCTTGGATTTGAAGATTGTGATAATAGTACATCGACATGCTATGTGGGCACTAGCTTGGTTAAGTAAGCTAGTCAGCCTTAGGTGTCGGTGTCGCCATACCGCAGATGGGATAGCTGCCCTGCGGGAAATATCCTCGGCATAGATGGGGGGACCGGTTTGAGGATGTACTCTCAGTTCCGTGTGCCAGACCTGGTGGACATGTCACATCTTTGGGGGACCTAGTCCAAAGACCTCGTCACAATCTCTCTGCTGGTATACCAAATGGTGTACTACGCTAGCGATGGATGGTTTCCACAAGTCGGGATTGTGTCGTGTGGTAAAGTGTACAACCTCTGCAGAGTGTAAAACTATTCGAATAGCCGTGTCCACGTTCATGGACGACACATGAATCTTTCTTGACATGTAGGACCTGTCTTGCTTATTCCCTCTTGCCCATATTCTTGGAACCTATGAAGAATGTGAGTTGATCGAGCATCCTCACTTTGATGAAAGTTATTCTAGAGATAAACCATGTTTTCATCTAAAAATGCTTTTATCCAACTCCTATATTTTTCAAATAAAATTAGCTTTTATGCAAATGAGCCATACAACCTTCCTTTGAAGCCACATGTAGCTGTTAGAACCTTCCCCGAGGGAGGCATGTTGAGTACGTAATGTACTCATGGCAATAATTTTGTTGACATCAGAGTTTCATGAGGACGAAGGTGATGCTACAACTACTATGGTGATCCGTAGGAGTGAGGTCACGTGGACTACATCGATTGACTGTGGATGCGATGGAGTCACTACGTATTTTTACTTTCCGCTGTTTCCTGATTGTAATAAATGTCATGAGACATTTCTCTATGTATGCCTTCTGGCAATATTTATTAAACTTGTATATTGTGCAATGATAGCATTTCGCTGTGTTGTCAATAATGATCCTGGGGTTGACAAATGTACACAGGAGGGTCTAGAAGTAAATTCCGGGTTCTTACATTTTTTCACCGATTTTGTGTGGTTTCCCCCTTAACTTAGTGGTATTTTGTTCAATTTGTTGCCTTTTTAAATTTTTTTCACATTATTTTCTAGCCAACCAACTAACGAGGACGTGACGAAGCCACAGTCTGGACTCGGCTCGCTGTCCTCCACAGATCCGGCTATGAGCGCCAGTCGGTCACGAGGCTGGGAGATGAGCTCATTCTGCACGTCTGCTGATACGTCCATTTTGCATCATGCTTTTATATCGATATTTGTTGCATTATGGGCTGTTATTACACATTATGTCACAATACTTATGCCTATTCTCTCTTATTTTACAAGGTTTGCACGAAGAGGGAGAATGCCGCCAGCTGGAATTCTGGCTGGAAAAGGAGCAAATATTAGAGACCTATTCTGCACAACTCCAAAAGTCCTGAAACTCCACGGGAGTCATTTTTAGAATATATAAAAATATTGGGCAAATGAAGCACCATAGGGGGGCCACCCACCATCCACGGGGGTGGGGGGCACGCCCTACCCCCTAGGCGCGCCCCCTGTCTCGTGGGCCCCTTGGCAGGCCTCCTGTGCCCATCTTTGTCTATATGAAGTCTTTTTCCCTGGAAAAAATCATAAGCAAGCTCTCGGGACGAAACTCCGCCGCCACAAGGCAGAAACCTTGGCGGAACCAATCTAGGGCTCCGGCGGAGCTATTCTGCCAGGGAAACATCCCTCTGGGAGGGGGAAATCATCACCATTGTCTTCACCATCGATCCTCTTATAGGGAGAGGGTCAATATCCATCAACGTCTTCACCAACACCATCTCATCTCAAACCCTAGTTCATCTCTTGTATCCAATATTTGTCCCAAAACCTCAGATTGGTACCTGTGGGTTGCTAGTAGTGTTGATTACTCCTTGTAGTTGATGCTGGTTGGTTTATTTGGTGGAAGATCATATGTTCAGATCCTTTATGCATATTAATACCCCTATGATTATGAACATGAATATGATTTGTGAGTAGTTACGTTTGTTCCTGAGGACATGGGAGAAGTCTTGCTATAAGTAGTCATGTGAATTTGGTATTCTTTCGATATTTTGATGAGATGTATGTTGTCTCTCCTCTAGTGGTGTCATGTGAACGTCGACTACATGAGACTTCACCATTGTTTGGTCCTAGAGGAAGGCATTGGGAAGTAATAAGTAGATGATGGGTTGCTAGAGTGACAAAAGCTTAAACCCTAGTTTGTGCGTTGCTTCTTAAGGGGCTGATTTGGATCCATATGTTTCATGCTATGGTTAGGTTTATCTTAATACTTCTTTTGTATTTGCAGATGCATGCAAGAGGGGTTAATCAGAAGTGGGATGATTGTCCAAGGAAGGGCAGTACCCAAGCACTAGTCCACCCACATATCAAATTATCAAAGTAACGAACGCGAATCATATGAGCGTGATGAAAACTAGCTTGACGATAATTCCCATGTGTCCTCAGGAGCGTTTTCCTTTATATAAGAGTTTGTCAAGGCTTGTCCTTTTCTACAAAAAGGATTGGGCCATCTTGCTGCACCTTATTTACTTTTGTTACTTGTTACCCGTTAAAAAATACCTTATCATAAAACTATCTGTTACCGATAATTTCAGTGCTTGCAGAGAATACCTTACTGAAAACTGCTTATCATTTCCTTCTGCTCCTTGTTGGGTTCGACACTCTTACTTATCGAAAGGACTACGATAGATCCCCTATACTTGTGGGTCATCAAGAATCTTTTCTGGCGCCGTTGCTGGGGAGTGAAGTGCCTTTGGTAGGTGGAATTTGGTAAGGAAAAATTTATATAGTGTGCTGAAATTTACTATCACTTGTTACTATGGAAAGTAATCATTTGAGGGGCTTGTTCGGGGTATCTTCACCCTGACCAGTAGAGCAAAGAGTTGCTCCTCAACCTACTGAACCTACTAAAAATGTTTACTTTTAAATTCCTTCGGGTATGATAGAGAAACTGCTAGCTAATCCTTTTACAGGAGATGGAACATTGCATCCTGATTTGCACTTAATCTATGTGGATGAAGTTTGTGGATTATTTAAGCTTGCAGGTATGCCCGAGGATGTTATCAAGAAGAAGGTATTCCCTTTATCTTTGAAGGGAAAGGCATTGACATGGTTTAGGCTATGTGATGATATTGGATCATGGAACTACAACCGATTGAAATTGGAATTTCATCAGAAGTTTATCCTATGCACCTGGTTCATCATGATCATAATTATATATAAAATTTCTGGCCTTGCGAAGGAGAAAGCATCGCTCAAGCTTGGGGGAGGCTTAAGTCAATGTTATATTCATGCCCCAATCATGAGCTCTCAAGATAAATTATTATTCAAAATTTTTATGCCCGGCTTTCTCTCAATAATCGCTCCATGCTCGATACTTCCTGTACTGGTTCTTTTATGATGAAGACTATTGAATTTAGACGGGATTTATTGGAAAGAATTAAACACAATTCTGAAGATTCTGAACTCGACGAAGGTAAGGAGTCAGGTATAACACCTAAGTTTGATTGTGTTAAATCTTTTATGGATACCGATGCTTTTCGTGAATTTAGCACTAAATATGGACTAGACTCTGAGATAGTAGCTTCTTTCTGTGAATCATTTGCTACTCATGTTGATCTCCCTAAGGAGAAGTGTATTAAATATCATCCTCCCATTGAAGTAAAAGTAGTTGAACCTATTAAAGTTGAAGAAAATACTATCACATATAATGTTGATCCTATTGTTCCTACCGCTTATATTGAGAAACCACCTTTCCCTACTAGAATAAAGGATCATGCTAAAGCTTCAACTGTGGTAAAAAAAGTAACATTAGAACACCCAAACCCTCTGAGAAAATTAAAGTTGAACCTAGTATTGCTATGGTTAAGGATCTCTTGTCCGATAATATTGATGGGCATGTTATTTACTTTTGTGATGAAGCTGCTAGAATTGCTAGACCCGATACTAAAAATAAACATAGACCTGTTGTAGGCATGCCTGTTATTTCTGCTTAAATAGGAGATCATTGCTATCATGGCTTATGTGATATGGGTGCTAGTGCGAGTGCAATACCTCATTCTTTATATGAAGAAATTATGCCTGATATTGCACTTCCTGAGTTGGAAGGTATTGATGTTACAATTAAGCTTGCCAATAGAGATACTATTTCACCGATTTGGATTGTTAGAGATGTTGAAGTCTTGTGTGGGAAAGTTAAATATCCTGCTGATTTTCTTGTTCTTCGTTCCCCACAAGATAACTTTTGTCCCATTATATTTGGTAGACCCTTCCTGAATACTGTTAATGCTAAGATAGACTGCAAAAAGGATATTGTTTCTGTTGGTTTAGGGGATATGTCTCATGATTTTAATTTTGCTAAATTTCGTAGACAACCCCATGATAAAGAATTGCCTAGTAAATATGAAATTATTGGTCTTGCTTCTATTGTCGTGCCTCCCAACGATCCTTTAGAACAATATTTGCTAGACCATGAAAATGATATGTTTATGAATGAAAGAAGGGAAATAGATGAAGTATTCTTTAAACAGGGACCTATTTTGAAACACAACTTGCTTGTCGAAATTCTAGGGGATCCTCCTCCACCCAAGGGTGATCCCGTGTTTGAGCTTAAACCGTTGCCTGATACTCTTAAATATGCTTATCTTGATGAAAAGAATATATATCCTGTTATTATTAGTGCTAACCTTTTAGAGCTGGAAGAAGAGAAATTATTGAAAACTTTGAACAAGCACCGTGCTGCTATTGGATATACTCTTGATGATCTTTAGGGCATTAGTCCCACTCTATGCCAGCACAAAATAAAATTGGAGAAAGACGCTATACCGGTTGTTGATCACCAATGACGGTTAAATCCTAAGATGAAAGAAGTGGTAAGAAAAGAAATACTAAAGCTTCTGGAGGCAGGTATAATTTATCCTGTTGTTGATAGTCAGTGGGTAAGTCATGTCCATTGTGTCCCTAAGAAGGGAGGTATTATTGTTGTTCCTAATGATAAAGACGAATTGATCCCACAAAGAATTGTTACAGGTTATAGAATGGTAATTGATTTCCGCAAACTAAATAAAGCTACTAAAAAGGATCATTACCCTTTACCTTTTATTGATCAAATGCTAGAAAGGTTATCTAAACATACACATTTTTGCTTTCTAGATGGTTATTCTGGTTTCTCTCAAATACCTGTGTCAAAAGAGGATCAAGAAAAGACCACCTTTACTTGCCCTTTTGGTACCTTTGCTCATAGACGTATGCCTTTTGGTTTATGTAATGCACCTGCTACCTTTAAAAGATGCATGACTGCTATATTCTCTAACTTTTGTGAAATGATTGTTGAGGTATTCATGGATGATTTTTCTGTATATGGAACTTCTTTTGATGATTGCTTAAGCAACCTTGATCGAGTTTCATAGAGATGTGAAGAAACTAATCTTGTCTTGAATTGGGAGAAGTGCCACTTTATGGTTAATGAAGGCATTGTCTTGGGGCATAAAATTTCTGAAAGAGGTATTGAAGTTGATAAAGCTAAAGCTGATGCTATTGAAAAGATGTCGTGTCCTAAGGACATTAAAGGTATAAGAAGTTTCCTTGGTCATGCCGGTTTTTATAGGAGGTTCATTAAAGACTTCTAAACAATTTCCAGGCCTCTGACTAATCTCTTACAAAAATATGTCCCTTTCGTCTTTCATGATGATTGTGTAGAAGCATTTGAAATACTTAAGAAAGCTTTGATTTCTGCACCTATTGTTCGGCCTCCTGATTGGAATTTACCGTTTGAAATTATGTGTGATGCTAGTGATTATGTTGTAGGTGCTGTTTTAGGACAAAGAGTTGATAAGAAATTAATACGCTAGTAAAACTCTAGACAGTGCCCAAAGAAATTATGCTACTACTGAAAAAGAATTGTTACCAGTTGTATTTTCTTGTGATAAGTTCAGACCTTATATTGTTGATTCTAAAGTAACTATTCACACTGATCATGCTGCTATTAAATATCTTATGGAAAAGAAGGATGCTAAACCTAGACTTATTAGATGGGTTCTCCTACTACAAGAATTTGATTTGCATATTATTGATAGAAAAGGAGCTGAGAACCCCGTCGCAGACAACTTGTCTAGGTTAGAGAATGTTCTTGATGACCCACTACCTATTGATGATAGCTTTCCTGATGAACAATTAGCTGTAATAAATGCTTCTCGTACTACTCCATGGTAGGCTGATTATGCTAATTACATTGTTGCTAAATTTATACCACCTAGTTTCACATACCAGCAAAAGAAAAAGTTTTTCTATGATTTAAGACATTACTTCTGGGATGACAGACACCTTTATAAAGAAGGAGTAGATGGTGTTATTAGACGTTGTGTACCTGAGCATGAATAGGGACAGATCCTTCGCAAGTGTCACTCCGAGGCCTATGGAGGACACCATGCTAGAGATAGAACTGCACATAAGGTATTGCAATCCATTTTTTATTGGCCTACTCTATTCAAAGATGCCCATAAGTTTGTCTTGTCTTGTGATGAATGTCAAAGAATTGGTAATATTAGTAGACATCAAGAAATGCCTATGAATTATTCACTTGTTATTGAACCATTTGATGTTTGGGGCTTTGTTTATATGGGGCCGTTTCCTTCCTCTAATGGGTATACACATATTTTAGTTGCTGTTGATTACATTACTAAGTGGGTAGAAGCTATTCCAACTAGTAGTGTTGATCATAACACCTCTATTAAGATGCTTAAAGAAGTTATTTTTCCGAGGTTTGGAGTCCCTAGATATTTAATGACTAATGGTGGTTCACATTTTATTCATGGTGCTTTTCGTAAAATGCTTGCTAAGTATGATGTTAATCATAGAATTGCATCTCCATATCATCCACAGACTAGTGGTCAAGTAGAACTGAGTAATAGAGAGCTTAAATTAATTTTGCAAAAGACTGTTAATAGATCTAGAAAGAATTGGTCCAAGAAACTTGATAATGCATTATGGGCCTATAGAACTGCATATAAAAATCCTATGGGTATGTCTCTGTATAAGATGGTTTATGGTAAAGCATGTTGTCGGTGTCAAAACCGGCGGATCTCGGGTAGGGGGTCCCGAACTGTGCGTCTAGGCCGGATGGTAACAGGAGGCAGGGGACACGAAGTTTTACCCAGGTTCGGGCCCTCTCGATGGAGGTAAAACCCTATGTCCTGCTTGATTAATATTGATGGTATGGGTATTACAAGAGTTGATCTACCACGAGATCAGAGAGGCTAAACCCTAGAAGCTAGCCTATGGTATGATTGTTGATGTGTATGTTGTCCTATGGACTAAAACCCTCTGGTTTATATAGACACCGGACAGGGTTAGGGTTACATAGAGTCGGTTACAATGGTAGGAGATCTGAATATCCGTATCGCCAAGCTTGCCTTCCACACCAAGGAAAGTCCCTTCCGGACACGGGACGGAGTCTTCAATCTTGTATCTTCATAGTCCAGGAGTCCGGCTTGAAGGTATAGTTCGGCTATCCGAACACCCCCTAATCCAGGACTCCCTCAGTAGCCCCTGAACCAGGCTTCAATGACGACGAGTCCGGCGCGCAAATTGTCTTCGGCATTGCAAGGCGGGTTCCTCCTCCAAATACTTCATAGAAGATCTTGAACACAAAGATAGTGTCCGGCTCTCAGCGCGTTATGCGAGGTTGTTTCCTTGGCACGTCTTGTCAAAGCAGAGATCGTATCCCCTCATTTCAGGATTCTCATCAATATGGGCGTGGGTAACCCAACCGCGCCTTTGATTACGGCGCTTGGAGATAAGCAAGTTTTACCAGGCTGGTGGGGACACATAATCGCGTCCACCCATATAAGGGGATAAGGATCCACCTTTTTACCCACGCCTTCTTCCTCCTCTGCCTATCCATTCTTGCGCACTTGAGCTCCAGCGCCCAAGTCCGCACTACCACCTCAACCCTCTCCAGTCATGTCCGGAGCGGGAGGCAAGTGGATGGTCTCCTCCGTCACGGAGGGACACATCAAAAAG
Source organism: Triticum urartu (assembly GCF_003073215.2). Lineage (NCBI taxonomy): Eukaryota > Viridiplantae > Streptophyta > Magnoliopsida > Poales > Poaceae > Triticum > Triticum urartu. The sequence continues at coordinate 318,260,623 of NC_053022.1, read as the reverse complement.
CTGAGGAAGGCCGGATATCTGGCCAGCGACATCGCGCACCGGCTCCCCAAAAAGGGGCATCTCATCCCCACTCCTAGGACCCACGAGAGGGTGGTATTTCTCCCCCATTTCCTCCGCGGACTCGGCTTCCCTCTGCATCCATTTCTCCGGGGGCTCATGTTCTACTACGGCCTGGATTTCCACGATCTGGCCCCGAACTTCGTCCTCAACATCTCGGCGTTTATCGTCGTGTGCGAGGCTTTCCTCCGCATCCGCCCCCATTTCGGCTTATGGCTAAAGACTTTCAACGTCAAGCCAAAGGTGGTGCGCGGCAGCCAGGCGGAGTGCGGCGGCGCCATGGTTGGCAAGATGGCCAACGTCCTGTGGCTCGAGGGCTCCTTTGTGGAGACCCTGAAGGGGTGGCAATCAGGGTGGTTTTACATCACCGAGCTGCGCGACGCCGAATGGGTCGCCCCCCTGAGTTCCGATCCGGCCCCCCACGCGGCTCACCTCCTGGAAGGAGACATGCCTGTCTTGGGGTAAAAAAGGAGAGCTGACCGGACTCCAAACATGCATCCAAACCCTAGTGGACGAGAAGCTCAAGCTTGTCAACGTAGTCCAGGTTATGCTTGTCCGCCTGATCCTCCCATGTCAACGACGGGCCTTCAACCTTTGGGAATTCGACCCGGCGCAACATCAAACTCTTAACAGGCTCTTCGACATGATGTATTAAGATGCCTGGAGGGTGATTTTCAAGGGCGCCGAGGCTCCCGCATCCGCTACCGAGGATCGCGGATTCAGTACTCAGCATCACGCTCATGCGGTAAGCTGTTTTTCTCCTTTTACAGGGTATTAGTTTTTCATACTTTGACTCTATGCGGGATCTGAGTTCCCTTATCTTGGATAGGATTGGGTGGTGACGTCCAGACAGATCAACTATCCGGCTCCTCTGCTCGAAGGCCTAGCGGACGTTCGCTTGGCGAAGCTGCTGGTTCCGGTGCCCTATGTGGTGCCGGAGAAGAAGGCCACGAAAAGGGCCACGGGGACTTGAAAGAGTGCCCGACGCCTGGAGGTGTCGGATTCTTCATCCGACGGTCCCGAAGCGCCTTCCTCTCGTGAAGATGAGGAGGAAGAAGAAGAGACCTCTCCCCCTCCAGCGGGAGGAGAGAAGAAAAGGAAGGCCGCCCTCTCCGAGGAGGCCGGAGGGTCCAAGAAGGGGAAAACCCTTCCCCCGGACTGCTCCACCGACGCCGACGATGACGAAGAAGAGTGGCAGCCCAGGGCCAAGCCCCTGGCAAAATCGTAAGTGTTCGGATACCGGGGTAGTTTATAGTATTTGTTTTTCGCACAGCTTTCCCATATGTCGAATATGTTTATGCAGCCCACCTAAAGACCGGCTCGACGCATCGTCGAGCGGCTCACTGGACCCGTCGGAGGTGAACTCGCTTCCGACAGCTTCATCCCCTCGCCCTGCGGACGACACCGAAGTGTTGTCCCAACAGGTTCCAAGCCGGGAGGAGGTGGTCCTGGAGGCGCCGCAAGGCGACCTCCCGGACTCCAGGTGTAAAGGGGATGAAACCCCCCAGGGCTCCAAGTCCGGCTTAGGGCCGGACACAGCTCCGGAATCTTCAAGGGTTCCAGAGTCCGGCGGGCGATCTCCTTCCAAGAGGAGCAAGCCTACCGTGCCGGTGTCCTCTGTCCAACCGGAGGCGCCGGACAATATGTTGGAGGCGCTCCAAGGTGCCTCCATCGACGAGGGGCACCGCACTATTGTGAGTGCGGTGATCCAGAAGGTTCAGTCCGCCAAAAGCGGACTGACTAAAGCTTGTTCAAGCCTTTTAACAGGCTTTGAGGTAAGTAAAGAATGTTCAAATAATGTTACCGCATAGACAGTAGCCCCTGATTCTCTGTTGGGCGTTCGGGAAGAAAAGCCGAATAGAGGATCAAGGAATTCGCAGGAGTCTAACAAAAGGATTCAATATGCGTATGCAGGCTTCTCTGCTAGCGTCCGCCGCACTGACTGCGGAAGTGGACGTGCTGAAGCAGAGTCTCGAGAAGTCCGAGCAAGAGCTCGGTCATGCCAAGAAGCAGCTCGAGGAGAAGGAAGGTAAGAAATACCCTGTTTGAATATGTATATAAAAAGGTGCAATTGCAAAAAATGACAGGATTAACATGGCTATTGCAGGGGCCACGTCTGAGGTGGCGACCCTTAAGCAAGCGCTGCTCGAGGCCGAGAAGAATGCGGCCGTGGAGCGCGCCGAGTGGGAGAGGTATGAGGCTGAGGTTGGAAAGGTGCGGCAAGAGCTCCAGGTTCTCGTGAAGAAACATGAGAGCTTGGAGCTTGACTCGAAGACGCGAGCGTCCGAGCTTGCGGCAGCTATAGAAAATGCCAAGTCTGCCAAGGCCGAGTCCCAGAAGATCCTCCAGGAGTTGGATGAGGTGAAGAAGATTGCGGCGGGTAAGGCATTCTTTATGCAAAGCAAACACATAAACGTGAGTTACCTGTTACTTACCCGAATCCGGAGCTCTCCAGGAGCGTTCGCAGATCTTCCCCGGAGTGTATCTGATGCCGCCGCATTCTATCGAGCCGAGGAGGGCAGCTCGACGGAGAAGGTGTTCTGGTCTCAGTACGCTGAGGCCGGACACCCCGTGCCCATGAGCGACCAGCTGAAGCAACTGGTCGAGCTCCACAAGGCGGCCGAACAGGCCATGAAGGGCCTCCTAGTTCGGCTGTGGCCTGGAGAGGCTCTGCCTGGGAGCTATTTCGGGATGGTGCGGCAGCTGGTGGAGGCCTGTCTGAGGCTTGAAGACATCAAGCGCTCCATCTGCATTGAAGGTACCCGTAGGGCCCTTGCCCGTGCTAAGGTGCACTGGGGCAAGCTGGATGCGGAGAAGCTTGTGAAGGGCGGGTCACCACCGGGGAAAGAGCATCGCAAGCCCGAGAATTATTATAAGGATGTTCTGAAGGGTGCCCGCCTTGTTGCGGATGAATGTACCAAGGATGTATTTTTTGAGTAAAACCCGCTCGTGTTATCCTGTGCGCTGAAAACTTGTTCATATGCGCTAAGCAATGCTGCTTGAATTTAAAATATTGCCTTCTGTGCGGCTGTTTATCAATACTGAGAGATGGCGAGTCGTCGGCTTCTGCCCCCATGCCGCTAGTGCTGGGGTGTTCGGGGATAAACCTGGGCGCTCTTTTTCCCATATTTCGGTCCTTCGAGGGAGGCGCTCAGCCCAACGAACGAGGCAATCGGACTATAATGCGTAAACACTCTCACTTAGCCATAGAATTCTATAATTTTAAATTTCGGCAAAGCCCCTAGTATTCGGAAAACCGATTTCGGGGCGCTATCCACGCCTTGGCCGGACAGAGCCGACTCCTCGCCCGAAGTGGCATAAGTCTTTAGGGACTCGAAAAAACCTCTCGAACAGCGACCAACTCTCGCTTCATCATGACAGTCAGTTTTAGCTTTCTCCACTGAGGTGCTCGGCCCAGCTCAACTGGGGCACAATCGCAGTGGTTCTCCTAGTGCTACCTTAGCCGATATAGCGGAACGTAAGGCACCAAAACATAGGAGCCGAGCAAACCCAACTATTGACCCAAGACATGATTTGGAGCCGATGCATATAATGCTATAAGTTCGGGGTGCCGCACTTGTTAAAGTGTTCGGACTTCTCACACCATGTTGAGGGGTACTGAAGCCCCTGGCGTATTTTGGCCGTACCAAAGTGTACGGGTGCAACATGTCATTAAGGAACATATATATATATATAATATAAAAGGTAATGCAGAAAATAGACAAAAGCTATGCATTGTTCACTAAAATAGATGCGATCAAAGCGGAACGATACAAGTGATGTAATAAACGAAAAGTTGGACTAATTAACATGTCTGCTTCAAGGGCAAGCTGCGGGATAGTATGCGAAACGGGTATACTGCTCGTGATAGAGACCACCTGGGATTTCCGTAATGCGGCATGGCTTGTTTGCTTTCCTGGTCCTTGCATCGTTTGTGTGGCAATTGAACTGCCGAACAAGCCTTCCGAAGAGTAGAGTCCTGGAAGTAAGAGAAAAGTGTAAAAAAGGTCGGCAGCCCCTGGTGCGGTTTAAGCCGTGTTTTGGGCGTGCCGTGATGGTGCCCCTCCCCCTATGCCCATGGTATTTCCAGAGCGTTGTTATGGACGCGAAGTACTGGCGTCGCCTTTTTGCGAGGGTTGGGGTTGGGGCCGCATTGCTACGCCTGCTCGGAACGTGCCAGGCGGTCTTGTTGTAGGTTACTCCGGGCGCGCTTGACGGTGTCCGGTCGTTCAATGGCCGGACTGGAGAACTGCCTGGAGAGGCTGCTTTGTACTTCCGCTGCGAGGGCCGCCGTGTGCTCCTCCGTTCGGAGGGAGCGTTCGGTGTTTCCATTGACCGTAATTACTCCTCGAGGGCCTGGCATCTTGAGCTTAAGGTATGCGTAGTGCGGGACCGCATTGAACTTGGCAAATGTGGTTCGCCCGAGCAGTGCATGATAACCACTGCGGAACGGGACTATGTCAAAGATTAACTCCTCGCTTCGGAAATTATCCGGAGATCCGAAGACCACTTCAAGTGTGACTGAGCCTGTGCAGCTGGCCTCTACACCTGGTATTACGCCTTTAAAGGTCGTTTTGGTGGGCTTAATCCTCGAGGGATCTATGCCCATTTTCCACACTGTATCCTGGTAAAGCAGGTTCAGGCTACTGCCGCCGTCCATAAGGACTCTAGTGAGATGAAATCCATCAATAATTGGGTCGAGAACCAATGCGGCGAATCCGCCATGACGGATTCTAGTGGGATGGTCTCTTCGATCAAAGGTGATCGGGCAGGAGGACCATGGGTTGAACTTTGGGGCGACTGGCTCTACCGCGTATACGTCCCTTAACGCGCGCTTCCGCTCCCTTTTGGGGACGTGGGTGGCGTATATCATGTTCACCGTCCGCACTTGTGGGGGAAAACCCTTCTGTCCATTGTTGTTCGGCGGCCGGGGCTCCTCGTCGTCATCGCTATGCAACCCCTTGTCTTCATTGTCAGCGCTTAATCTGCCTGCCTGCTTGAACACCCAGCAATCCCTGTTGGTGTGATTGGCTGGCTTTTCGGGGGTGCCATGTATTTGGCACAAGCGGTCGAGTATTCGGTCCAAGCTAGACGGGCCCCTAGGATTCCTTTTGAATGATTTTTTCCGCTAACTGGATTTAGAGCCTCTGAATCCGGCATTAACTGTCGTATCCTTAGCATTGTCGCCGTTGATGCGGCGCTTCCGTTGGTTGCGACGCGACCTGCCACTAACGTCCCTGATGTCCGAACTACCAGGGTTCTTGGTCATATTGTTGCTACGAGCAAGCCAGCTATCCTCTCCCGCGCAAAAGCGGGTCATGAGTGCCGTGAGTGCTGCCATAGATTTCGGCTTCTCCTGTCCTAGGTGCCGGGCAAGCCACTCGTCACGGATATTATGCTTGAAGGCTGTTAAGGCCTCTGCGTCCGGATAGTTGAGTATTTGATTTTTCTTTATTAGGAACCGTGTCCAGAATTGCCTGGCCGATTCGTCTGGCCGCTGAATTACGTGGCTTAGGTCGTCAGCGTCTGGGGGTCGCACATAGGTGCCCTGGAAATTGTCGAGGAATGCGGCTTCCACGTCCTCCCAACAGCTGATTGACCCTGTTGGCAGGCTGTCAAGCCACTGCCGGGCTGGTCCTTTAAGCTTGAGTGGGAGGTATTTGATGGCGTGGAAATCATCGCCGCTGGCCATGTGGATATGAAGGAGATAATCCTCGATCCATACCGCGGGATCTGTTGAGCCATCATATGATTCGATGTTTACGGGTTTGAAACCCTCGGGGATTTGATGATCCATTATTTCGTCTGTGAAGCACCATGGGTGTGCGGCGCCTCTGTATTGGGCGGTATCATGACGTAGCTCCAATGAGCTTTGTCTACTGTGTTCGGCCCTGCCGAATTTGTGGCCGGCGTGACGGTTATCGTCTCGAGCCTTGGGGCGCCTACGCGATTCGTAGATCAATCTTGTTTGCCTTGCCTTGTCCTCCAACATGTCTCGTAAGTCTGGCGCATATTCCCGTGCCTTGGTACGGGGTGCGGCTTGGGTGGAGGGCCATGAGGCCTCTCTGTCGCGGCCACGAGGTGGCCTGTCGGCCGCGTCGAGTGCTTCCTCCTCTAATCGGGGTAGCAACCTGCGCTTCGGGTAGCACTTGGAGGGGCGTTCGGGTTTATGCTCTTCGGCCGCAAGGACTTCAGTCCATCTATCGACTAGCCGATCTTGATCAGCTTTAAGCTGCTGCTGTTTTTTCTTGAGGCTTCTTGCCGTGGCCATAAGCCTGCGTTGAAACCGCTCTTGTTCGACGGGATCCTCCGGCACGGTGAATTCATCGTCGTCGAGGCTTGCCTCGTCTTCGGAGGGAGGCATACAATTATCGTCCTCGACCTCTCTGTCGGCCGCTCTCTCATGAGGGCTGGTTTCTCCATCCTCCTGTGCTAAATCTTGCTCGGGGGGATGTTCTTCGGCGCTTTCCGGGGTATTATTATCTCCCGTGCTGGAATCGCCGTTTTTGTGTTGGCGGGATTTTGAGCGGCGCCGCTGACGCCGGCGCTTTTGCTGTTTCTTGGAGGGGTCATCCTCCGCTGTTCCATTGCCCTCTCCCTCTTTTGGGGTGTCCACCATGTATATGTCATATGACGAGGTGGCTTTCCAGGGCCTAGTAGGCACTGGTTCTTCATCATCTCCTTCATCGGCGTCCATACCGTCGATGTCTTCGGAGTCGAAGTCGAGCATGTCGGTTAAGTTGCCGACATTGGCTACAAAGTGGGTGGTGGGTGGGTTTTGAATTTCTTCATCGTCCGTACCCCCGCTGACCATAGTCCGGCCAGGGCTCTCCCGACAAAGAGAGAGACTTCAGTGATTTCAGGATATCACCGAAAGGCGAGTGCTGAAAGACGTCCGCGGCCGTCAACTCCATGATCGGCGCCCAATCGGATTCGCTCGGCAGGGGCACGGAGGGTTCGGAGTCCAGAGAAGAATCCGGCTCCATGGATTCACGAGTCTTGCAGAGTATGGGACTGGTGTTCGGCTCAACCGCCATTGGGATCGCAGCCCCCGAGGCGGCGTCCAACTGCCCATCCTCAATCGGCACGGTCGGCTCTGAACCAGGGGCCGGAGCCGATGCAGGTGCGGCCTCCAGGGCTCCATTCGGCGGCAGAGCTAGATCATGCTCGTCGTGACAGAGCGGCGCGCTCGGGAGTGGTTCGAATCCGTCGAAGATCAAGTCCCCGCGGATGTCGGCCGTGCAGTTTAAACTTCCGAATCTGACCTGACGGCCAGGGGCGTAGCTTTCGATCTGCTCTAGATGGCCAAGTGAATCGGCCCGTAGTGCAAAGCCGCCAAAGACGAATATCTGTCCGGGGAGGAAGGTCTCACCCTGGACTGCATCGCCATTGATGATCGTAGGAGCCATCGGGCCTGACGGCACGGCACAGAGGAACTCTCAATGAAAGCACCAATGTCGGTGTCAAAACCGGCGGATCTCGGGTAGGGGGTCCCGAACTGTGCGTCTAGGCCGGATGGTAACAGGAGGCAGGGGACACGAAGTTTTACCCAGGTTCGGGCCCTCTCGATGGAGGTAAAACCCTACGTCCTGCTTGATTAATATTGATGGTATGGGTATTACAAGAGTTGATCTACCACGAGATCAGAGAGGCTAAACCCTAGAAGCTAGTCTATGGTATGATTGTTGATGTGTATGTTGTCCTACGGACTAAAACCCTCCGGTTTATATAGACACCGGATAGGGTTAGGGTTACATAGAGTCGATTACAATGGTAGGAGATCTGAACATCCGTATCGCCAAGCTTGCCTTCCACGCCAAGGAAAGTCCCTTCCGGACACGGGATGGAGTCTTCAATCTTGTATCTTCATAGTCCAGGAGTCTGGCTTGAAGGTATAGTTCGGCTATCCGAACACCCCCTAATTCAGGACTCCCTCACATGTCACTTACCTCTCAGACTACAACATAAGGCATATTGGGCCATTAAAGAGCTCAACTATTACTTCAAACTTGCCGGCGAGAAGAGACTATTTGACATTAGCTCACTTGATGAGTGGAGAACCCAAGCCTATGAGAATGCCAAACTGTTTAAAGAAAAAGTTAAAAGATGGCATGACAAAAGGATACAAAAACGTGAGTTTAATGTAGGTGATTATGTATTGTTATACAACTCTCGTTTAAGATTTTTTGCAGAAAAACTCCTCTCTAAATGGGAAGGTCCTTACATTATCGAGGAGGTCTATCATTCCGGTGCCATAAAAATCAACAACTTCGAAGGCACAAATCCAAGGGTGGTGAATGGTCAAAGAATCAAACATTATATCTCAGGTAATCCTATAAATATTGAAACTAATGTTATTGAAACTGTAACCCCGGAGGAGTATATAAGGGACACCTTCCAGAACGTTTCAGCCTCCGAAAAGGAAGAGGTATGTGGTACGGTAAGTAAACCGACTCCAAAACAGTTCTAATAGCAATTTTTCTCTGTTTTGGAATATTTAAGAAAATAGGAAAATAAGAAGCAGTCCGGAAAGGACACGAGGCATCCACGAGGGTGGAGGGTGCGCCCTACCCCCCTGGGCGCGCCCCCTGCCTTGTGGGCACCTCGTGTGCCCTCCGGGCTTTGTTTTCTCGCATGATACTTCTTTTGGTCGGTAAAAATTCATTATATAATCTCCCGAAGGTTTTGACCACCGTACCATGCAATTTTCCTCTATTTTTGTTTCGAGCTGTTTTCTGCTAGAGTTGTCAAGGCCAAGCATCATGTTGTCCCCCTCCTCCGACAATGAGGGCGACGATGCTTGGCTAATGAAGATAGAGCTGAAGAGAGAAGAACCCGGGGAGATCAACAAGGATGATGTGATCAAGAAGGCCATGGAGGATCAAGCTCCGACAGTAGAAGAAAAAGACATCCTTCAACCTCCTTACAATCTTCTTACCCCTACTGAAATTGACGCTTTCAAGATGATTGAAATAGTTTGGGTGCAGAACAAGTATCTAACTCGTGAAAATATTCTGTTGCAAGAGCATATCATCGCACTCAAGGGCATTATTCGTAAGTTGGAGCATCTCCTACGCTCGATGCTGGACGACAAGCCTACATCATCAACAACTCCATCATCACTACCACCAAAGGAGAATTGAGTATCGGGTATGGGCACTCCCCTTGGCAACGGCCAAGCTTGGGGGAGTGCCCCGGTATCGTATCACCATCACACCTTTTATCTTTACTGTTTTTCTAGTTCGATCCTTTTGGTAATATCTTGATCTAGTAGAATAAAGTTTTAGTATGATTTAGTCTTGATTTTTGCTTTATGATCCTTCTTTGTAATCGAGTCCGTGAGCCATATTGATCTTATGGAGAGTAATGACTTCACATATAAAGAGTATGATGAATAAAAGTTGTTGAGAGTTGACAAACATAGTTTTGGTCATCGTTGCAATTAATAGGAAGTAATAAAGAAAGAGAGGTTTTCACATATAAATATACTATCTTGGACATCTTTTATGATTGTGAGCACTCATTAAAATATGACATGCTAAAAAGTTGAGGTTGGACAAGGAAGACAACATAATGGGTTATGTTTTCTTACATCTGAAATAAATTATATTGTCATGGATCATCCAACATGTTGAGCTTGCCTTTCCCCCTCATGCTAGGCAAATTCTTTGCACCAAGTAGAGATACTACTTGTGCTTCCAAATATCCTTAAACCCATTTTTTCCATGAGAGTCCACCATATCTACCTATGGATTGAGTAAGATCCTTCAAGTAAGTTGTCATTGTTGCAAGCAATAACAATTGCTTTCTAAATTTAGTGTGGATAAAATAAGCTTTATACGTTCTTGTGATGTGGAAGAAATAAAAGCGACGGACTGCATAATAAAGGTCCATATCACAAGTGGCAATATAAAGTGATGTTCTTTTGCATTAAGATTTCGTGCATCTAATCATAAAAACACATGACAACCTCTACTTCCCTCTGCGAAGGATCTATCTTTTATTCTTGTCTTATACTTCATACAAGAGTCATGGTGTTCTTCACCTTTCCTTTTTACATTTTATCCTTTGGCAAGCACTGTGTGTTGGAAAGATCCTGATATATGTAGCCAATTGGATGTGGGTTTTCATAAACTATTATTGTTGACATTACCCTTGAGGTAAAAGGTTGGGAGGCAAAACTATAAGCCCCTATCTTTCACTGTGTCCGACTAAAGCTTCATACCCATAAGTATTGCGTGAGTGTTAGCAATTGTGAAAGACTAAATGATAGCTGAGTATGTGGACTTGCTAAAAAGCTCTTATATTGACTCTTTCTGATGTTATGATAAATTGCAATTGCTTCAATGATTGAGATTATAGTTTGTTAGTTTTCAATGAAGTTTTTGATTCATACTTGAAATTGTGAATGAATCGTTACTTTAGCATAAGAAATCATATGACAATATATATATATATTGATGTTATAAGAATGATCATGATGCCCTCATGTTCGTATTTTATTTTACCGACACCTCTATCTCTAAACATGTGGACATATTTTTCGATATCGGCTTCCGCTTGAGGACAAGCGAGGTCTAAGCTTGGGCGAGTTGATACGTCCATTTTGCATCATGCTTTTATATCGATATTTATTGCATTATGGGCTGTTATTACACATTATGTCACAATACTTATGCCTATTCTCTTTTATTTTACAAGGTTTGCACTAAGAGGGAGAATGCCGGCAGCTGGAATTCTGGGCTGGAAAAGGAGCAAATATTAGAGACCTATTCTGCACAACTCCAGAAGCCCTGAAACTCCACGGGAGTCATTTTTAGAATATATAAAAAATATTGGGCGAAGGAAGCACCAAAGGGGGGCCACCCACCATCCACGAGGGTGGGGGCGCGCCCCCTGTCTCGTGGGCCCCCTAGCAGGCCTCCGGTGCCCATCTTTGGCTATATGAAGTCTTTCGCCCTGGAAAAAAAATCATAAGCAACCTCTCGGGACGAAACTCCACCGCCATGAGGCGGAACCAATCTAGAGCTCCAGCGGAGCTGTTCTGCCGGGGAAACATCCCTCCGGGAGGGGGAAATCATCACCATCATCTTCACCATTGATCCTCTTATTGGGAGGGGGTCAATCTCCATCAACATCTTCACCAGCACCATCTCATCTCAAACCCCAGTTCATCTCTTGTATCCAATCTTTGTCCCAAAACCTCAGATTGGTACATGTGGGTTGCTAGTAGTGTTGATTACTCCTTGTAGTTGATGCTAGTTGGTTTATTTGGTGGAAGATCATATGTTCAGATCCTTTATGCATATTAATACCCCTATGATCATGAACATGAATATGATTTGTGAGTACTTACGTTTGTTCCTCAGGACATGGGAGAAGTCTTGCTATAAGTAGTCATGTGAATTTGGTATTCGTTCGATATTTTGATGAGATGTATGTTGTCTCTCCTCTAGTGGTGTCATGTGAACATCGACTACATGACACTTCACCATTTGTTGGGCCTAGAGGAAGGCATTGGGAAGTAATAAGTAGATGATGGGTTGCTAGAGTGACAGAAGCTTAAACCCTAGTTTATGCATTGCTTCGTAAGGGGCTGATTTGGATCCATATGTTTCATGCTATGGTTAGGTTTATCTTAATACTTCTTTTGTAGTTGTGGATGCTTGCAAGAGGGGTTAATCATAAGTGGGATGCTTGTCCATGGAAGGGCAATACCCAAGCACTGGTCCACCCACATATCAAATTATCAAAGTAACGAACGCGAATCATATGAGCGTGATGAAAACTAGCTTGACGATAATTCCCATGTGTCCTCGGGAGAGTTTTCCTTTATATAAGAGTTTGTACATGCTTTTCCTTTGCTACAAAAAGGATTGGTCCATCTTGCTGCACCTTACTTACTTTTGTTACTTGTTACCCGTTACAAATTACCTTATCACAAAACTATCTGTTACCGATAATTTCAGTGCTTGCAGAGAATACCTTACTGAAAACTACTTATCATTTTCTTCTGCTCCTCATTGGGTTTGACACTCTTACTTATCGAAAGGACTACGATAGATCCCCTATACTTGTGGGTCATCATTTTCTGCCTTCAAAAGTTCCAAAGTTGACGAATGTCGTCTGCCATTGTCGGCGTCCTGGGAACGGGGGTCCCCAGACTTGCCTGCCTGCGGTCCGCGGCGTGGTTGAGCCAGCAGGCCGTACGACCCATCTTCACCAGCAAAGCATCCAAGACCCTCACGAGGCGGACGATGCAAGACCTCCTCTAGAGTAGCCTACCCAGGCAACCTCACGAGGAGCGGAGATATCAAGGCGGGGCAAACCTCACGAGACCCTCGTGACGTGAGCCATGACGCACGACACCAGGCGGGCGCCAGCGCGTGCAGCGTCCTTGTTTCCTCTTTGGTGCTAAGGAGGCAAGCTCAGGCGAAGAGTACCGAGGCATTGGGCAAAGGTTGACATATTGGTGCAACGAGATCAAGACCAAGAGGACGACAAGACGGAGGTCATCGTGGAGCCCAAGACGGCGTCACCACCATAGCCTTTGGCAGGCGAAGACCACTTTTGTCAGGATAGCTTGTACTAGCTGTCCCCTTTGAATTAGCCCGCCATTGTTGGCTCCCTTCTCGCTCGATATTTGGGAAGAGGACCAGGGCCTATATAAATAGGACTAGCCACCACCTTAGTAGAGGACGGATCATTCAGACCATCCACACACACGCAAGCTCACCGAGCTCAAGAACACCTCAACCTCAGGAGGCTATTCTTCCCTTGTACTGTTCATCGTCAACCCTAGAGGCAATCCACCACCACCACACTGGAGTAGGGTATTACACCACAACGGTGGCCCGAACCAGTATAAACCTTGTGTCTTTCTGTGTTGTGAGTTCGTTCGCGAGATCTTAGTGAGCTAGGGCATAGATTGGTAGGAGGGAAATACTTCGCGCGCACCCCAGTGTTCGAACCTTAAGGGTTTGCCAGAACCCCACATCCGACATTTGGCGCGCCAGGTAGGGGTGCGCCGTAGCCTCCCTTCCATCAGTTCGTCGCTCCGTCGCCTCCATGGCAGACGCTCGCCGTGCTCGAGCTGAGCAACGGGCTGCCCTGACCGCCCGCGTCGCTCAGACGGCTCCCGTCGGCGGGCCACATCGCCGTTCCCCGTCTCCTGCCGCCAATGCTGCCACTGGCCCGACGGGGAACGAGCAGCAAGTGTCCTCGCTGCATCCTTCGGTGCGGCAGGACGGCCGCACCGCCACTCCATCGCTGACCCCTGCCGGTTTTTCGTCTCACGCGCACCGCGCTCCCATGGAGGCACGAGCCGCGCTCCTCGCAGCGAACGAGCTCCTACGCTACCGCCCCGTCAATGACCTCTACGAGGAGTGGCTCGAACGTGTCGCCGAGCTCGTCCGCGCCGTGGGGGGATCTCCGGCGCCGTCCCACTCTCTGCCTCCCCCTCAACTAGTCGCGGGCGACGGGGCTCATGGCACGCCTCCACCACCTCAGCCCCAAGACATCGCCTTGGCACCAAGGCACGTGGCTCCACGATGTGATCCGCCGCGCCCGGCACCCGCACGTGAAGAGAGAAGTTGCCAAGAATTCTGTGGCCGCGAGAAGCTGCACCTGCGCTCCTCGCGCCACCTTGTCAAGACCGTGCACCGCCCGCAGCGGTGCAGCGCGGACCTCGTCAAGACCAAGCCCCACCTCCGAAGCGGGCCCCGGCAACCATGGCTGGCTGCCACGCCTTCACCCCCGAGCTGCGTAGCGTCGCTTGGCTGGGCAAGTTCAAGGCGGATCTGCCTCCTCGCTATGACGGTACTGCCGACCCCGCGGAGTTCCTGCAGCTCTATGAGCTGAGCATCGAAGCGGCCAACGGCGACGAAAACGTCATGGCGAACTAGTTTCCCATGGCTCTCAAGGATGGAGCTCGCTCCTGGCTCCTGAACCTGCAGCACGGCTCGATCTCCTCCTGGGATGAGATGCGCGACCGCTTCGTCGCCAACTTCCAGGGCACTCGCGACCGCCCTCCGGTCGCGGGTGATCTACGCCGCATCAGGCAGCAGCCAAGAGAGACCCTCCAGAAGTACATCCAGCGGTTCAACAACACCCGCCTCAAGATCCCCAAGGTCACGGACGAGGCCATCATATCTGCGTTCTCCGATGGCGTCCATGACGTCAAGATGAAGGAAGAGCTCGCCATCCACGAGGAGCTCTGCACATCTCAGGAGCTGTTCAACCTGGCGACCAAGTGCGCAAGAGCTGAGGAGGGGCGCCACTCTCTCCTTGAGCCGCCATCCGTAGGCGCAAAGGAGAAGAAGGCCAAGGCCAAGGACGTGAAGCGCAAGGAGGTAGCTGGGCTCGCAGTGGAGCCCGACATCAAGCGAGGCAGAGATCAGCCCGAGTCATCCAAGAACGACCGACCATTCTGCGCCTTCCACAACCTGAACACCCACAACACCAGCAACTGTCAAGAGCTCAGAGCCATACGAGAAGGACGCTACGGTCGACGCCCCGAGCGCAACGACCGGGGCTATGGCCGCGGAGGAGGATGTGGAGGCGGACGCTGGGACGACCATGGCCCGCGCCAGGAGTGGCGCGACCGACCTCGTGAGGACCGCTAGTAGGACCAACCTCGCGAGGGCGCCTGGAGGGACCGGCCGCATGAGGATCGGCCCCAGGGCAACGCCAGTCTTCCCTCGCTGCCGCCACCAAGAAGGAACGACGACCACCACCAAGACGAGGGGGCTGGGGGCTTCCAAGAGCCGCGTGCGATCACCTGCATCTTGGGCGGCGCCCATTTCTACCTCTTGAGCACTGCGTTGGATTTCCTTGAAGAGGAAATGATGATGCAGCAAAGTAGCGTTAGTATTTCCCTAAGTTTTTGAGAACCAAGGTATCAATCCAGTAGGAGGCTACGCGTGAGTCCCTCGTACCTGCACAAAACAAATAACTCCTCGCAACCAACGCGATAAGGGGTTGTCAATCCCTTCACGATCACTTACGAGAGTGAGTTCTGATAGATATGATAGGATAATATTTTTGGTATTTTTGTGATAAAGATGCAAGGTAAAATAAAAGCAAAGCAAAAAAGCAAAGGAAATAACTAAGTATTGGAAGATTAATATGATGAAGATAGACCCGGGGCCATAGGTTTCACTAGTGGCTTCTCTCAAGAGCATAAGTATTTTACGGTGGGTGAACGAATTACTGTTGAGGAATTGACAGAATTGAGCATAGTTATGAGAATATCTAGGTATGATCATGTATATAGGCATCACGTCCGAGACAAGTTGACCGACTCCTGCCTGCATCTACTACTATTACTCCACTCATCGACCGCTATCCAGCATGCATCTAGAGTATTAACTTCATGAAAACAGAGTAACGCCTTAAGCAAGATGACATGATGTAGAGGGATAAATTCATGCAATATGATAAAAACCCCATCTTGTTATCCTCGATGGCAACAATACAATACATGCCTTTCTGCCTCTACTGTCACTGGGAAAGGACACCGCAAGATTGAACCCAAAGCCAAGCACTTCTCCCATTGCGAGAAAGATCAATCTAGTAGGCCAAACCAAACTGATAATTCGAAGAGACTTGCAAAGATAACCAATCATACATAAAAGAATTCAGAGAAGATTCAAATATTGTTCATAGATAATCTTGATCATAAACCCACAATTCATCGGTCTCAACAAACACACCGCAAAAAGAAGATTACATCGAATAGATCTCCACAAGAGAGGGGGAGAACATTGTATTGAGATCCAAAAAGAGAGAAGAACCATCTAGCTAATAACTATGGACCCGAAGGTCTGAGTTAAACTACTCACACTTCATCGGAGAGGCTATGGTGTTGATGTAGAAGCCCTCCGTGATGGATGCCCCCTTCGGCGGAGCTCCGGAACAAGCCCCAAGATGGGATCTCGTGGATACAGAAAGTTACGGCGGTGGAATTAGGGTTTTGGCTCCGTATTTGATCATTTGGGGGTACGTAGGTATATATAGGAGGAAGGAGTACGTCGGTGGAGCAACAGGGGACCCACGAGGGGGGAGGGAGCGCTTGGGGGGGGGGTAGGCACGCCCCCTACCTCATGGCTTCCTCCTTTATTTCTTGACGTAGGGTCCAAGTCTCCTGGATCATGTTCGGTGAGAAAATCATGTTCCCGAAGGTTTCATTCCGTTTGGACTCCGTTTGATATTCCTTTTCTACGAAACTCTGAAATAGGCAAAAAAAACCAGCAATGCTGGGCTGGGCCTCCGGTTAATAGGTTAGTCCCAAAAATAATATAAAAGTGGATAATAAAGCCCAATAATGTCCAAAACAGTAGATAATATAGCATGGAGCAATAAAAAAATTATAGATACGTTGGAGACGTATCAAGAATCCCCAAGCTTAATTCCTGCTCGTCCTCGAGTAGGTAAATGATAAAAAAAGATAATTTTGATGCGGAGTGCTACTTGGCATAATTTTAATGTAATTCTTCTTAATTGTGGTATGAATATTCAGATCCGAAAGATTCAAGATAAAAGTTCATATTGACATAAAAATAATAATACTTCAAGCATACTAACTAAGCAATTATGTCTTCTCAAAATAACATGGCCAAAGAAAGTTCATCCCTACAAAATCATATAGTTTAGTCATGCTCCATTTTTGCCACACAAGAATGCTCTCATCATGCACAACCCTGATGACAAGCCAAGCAATTGTTTCATACTTTAGTAATCTCAAACCTATAAACTTTCACGCAATATATGAGCGCGAGCCATGGACATAGCACTACGGGTGGAATAGAAAATGATGATGGGGGTTATGTGGAGAAGACAAAAAGGAGAAAGTCTCACATCAACGAGGCTAATCAATGGGCTATGGAAATGCCCATCGATTGATGTTAATGCAAGGAGTAGGGATTGCCATGCAACGGATGCACTAGAGCTATAAATGTATGAAAGCTCAACAACAGAAACTAAGTGGGTGTGCATCCAACTTGCTTGCTCACGAAGACCTAGGGCACTTGAGGAGGCCCATTGTTGGAATATACAAGCCAAGTTCTATAATGAAAAATTCCCATTAGTATATGAAAGTGACAAAACAAGAGACTCTCTATCATGAAGATTATGGTGCTACTTTGAAGCACAAGTGTGGCAAAGCATAGTAGCATTGTCCCTTCTCTCTTTTTCTCTCCTTTTTTGGGCCTTCTCTTTTTTATGGCCTTTCTCTCCCCCCTCTTTTTATTCCTCACTTGGGACAATGCTCTAGAAAATGATGATCATCACACTTCTATTTATTTACAACTCAATGATTACAACTCAATACTAGAACAAAGTATGACTCTATATGAATGCCTCCGACGGTGTACCGGGATATGCAATGAACCAAGAGTGACATGTATGATAGAATTATGAACGGTGGCTTTGCCACAAATACTATGGCAACTACATG